>NC_080385.1:136190598-136483274 GCF_014773155.1 Arachis stenosperma
ACACCAAACTTAAATTGTTGCTTGTCCCCAAGCAACTGAAAATCAAATAGGATAAAAAGAAGAGAATATACTATAAATTCCAAAATATCAATGAATATTAATTTAATTACATGAGCGGGACTTGTAGCTTTTTGCTTCTGAACAGTTTTGGCATCTCACTTTTCCTTTGAAGTTCAGAGTGATTGGCATCTCTAGGAACTTAGAATTCGGATAGTTTGACTTTCCTAGTTAAGCATGTTGATTCTTGAACACAGCTACTTATGAGTCTTGGCTGTGGCCCTAAGCACTTTGTTTTCCAGTCTTACCACCGGATACATAAATGCCACAGACACATAACTGGGGAACCCTTTTCAGATTGTGACTCAGCTTTGCTAAAGTCCCCAGTTAGTGGTGTCCAGAGCTCTTAAGCACACTCTTTTACCTTGGATCACGACTTTAACCACTCAGTCTCAAGCTTTTTTACTTGGACCTTCATGACACAAGCACATGGTTAGGACAGCTTGATTTAGCCGCTTAGGCCTGGATTTTAATTCCTGGGCCCTCCTCTCCATTGATGCTCAAAGCCTTGGATCCTTTTTACCCTTGCCTTTTGGTTTTAAGGGCTATTGGCTTTTTTCTACTGCTCCCCTTTTTTTTTTCTATATACTCTTTTAGATCTCTCTTTTTTTTTTCACTACTTTTTCTTGCTTCAAGAATCAATTTCAGATTTTTCAGATCATTAATAACATTTCTCCTTGTTCATCATTCTTTCAAGAGCCAACAGTTTAACACTCATAAACAACAAGATCCAAAGACATATACACTGTTCAATCATTCATTCAGAAAACAAAAATTATTGTCACCACATCAATATAATTAACTAAATTCAATAATAATTTCGAAAACTATGTACTTCTTGTTCTTTGAATTAAAACATTTTTCTTTTAAGAAAGGTGAAGGACTAATGGATTTTATTCATAGCTTTAAGGCATGGTTACATACTAATGATCATGAAATAAAGACACAAACATAGATAAACCACCATAATTAAAAACCGAAAACAGAAAGAAATAAAGAACAAGGAATGAATCCACCTCTTAGTGGCGTCTTCTTCTTGAAGGACCCATGATGTTCTTCAACTCTTCCATGTCCCTTCCTTGCCTTTGTTGCTCCTCCCTCATTGCTCTTTGATCTTCTCTTATTTCTTGGAGAATGATGAGTGCTCATGATGTTCCACCCTTAATTGTCAACATTATGCTCAATCTTCTAAAGAGGTATTGAGTTGCTCCCAATAGTGGTTTGGGAGGAAAGTGCATTCCTTGAGGCATTTGTTGATGATGAATTTCCTCATGTTCTCCTTGAGGGCCGTGAGGAACTTCTCTTGATTGCTCCATCCTTTTCTTGGTGAGGGCTTGTCTTCTTCAATGGAGACATCTCCTTCTATGATAACTCCAGCTGAGAACATAGATGGCATATAAGGTGGGGGAAGGCTAGCCGTGCCATGTATGAAGGCTTGTCAGCTATTTTGTAGAGTTCATTGGAGATGACTTCATGACCTCTACTTCCTCTCCAATCATGATGCTATGGATCATGATGGCCCGATCCACAGTAACTTCAGATCGGTTGCTTGTAGGATGATGATATTTGGATGAACTCCAACCATCCTCTAGCTACAGGCTTGAGGTCTAGTCTTCTTAGTTGGACTGGCTTGCCTTTGGAGTCTATTCTCCATTGGGCGCCTTCCACACAAATGTCCCTAAGGACTTGGTCCAACCTTTGATTAAAGTTGACCCTCCTTGTGTAGGGGCGTTCATCACCTTGCATCATGGGTAAGTGAAACGCCAACCTCACATTTTCCAGACTAAAATCCAAGTATTTCCCCCTAACCATTGTGAGATAATTCTTTGGACTTGGGTTCATACTTTGGTCATGGTTCCTAGTGATCCATGCATTGGCATAGAACTCTTGAACCATTAAGATCCCAACTTGTTGCATGGGGTTGGCTAGGACTTCCCACCCTCTTCTTTGGATCTCATGTCGGATTTCCGGATACTCATTCTTTTTGAGCTTGAAAGGGACCTCAGGGATCACCTTCTTCTTTGCCACAACATCATAGAAGTGGTCTTGATGGCTCTTGGAAATGAATCTTTCCATCTCCCATGACTCGGAGGTGGAAGCTTTTGCTTTCCCTTTTCCTTTTCTTGAGGAAACTCCGGCCTTAGGTGCCATTGGTAATGGACAAACAAAAAAAAAGCTTATGCTTTTACCACACTAAACTTAAAATATTGCTCGCCCTCGGGCAATAAAAGAAAAGGAGAGTAGAAAGAAGAAGAGAGGTGGAAGAGAGGGAGAGAAGTGGTTCGGCTATATGGTGAAGAAGGCGGCTATATGGTGAAAAGGGTTGTTGTGTGAAAATGAAGAAGAATGGGAGGGTATTTATAGGAGAGGAGAGGGTTAGTGTTCGGCCATTTTGGGTGGGAATGGGTGGTTAATTGAATTTGAATTTTATAGGGTAGGTGTGTTTATGGGGAAGAGGTTGATGTGAATGATGATGGGTAATTGGGAAGAGGAATTGAGGTGATTGGTGAAGGGTGTTGGGAAGTGTGACATGGAGAATGAGATTTAGGATTAGGAGAGTGTGATTAGGATTAAAGGTAAGTGGGAATATGGTAGGTGGGGATCCTGTGGGGTCCACAGATCCTGAAGTGAGGATCCTGTGGGGTCCACAGATCCTGAGGTGAAAAGAAATACCATTTCTTCTCCCTATAGGCATGTAAATTGCCTTCATGCATCATTCTGGCGTTCAAACGCCCATTGGTGCATGTTCTGGGCGTTAAACGCCCATGTAATGCATGTTTCTGGCGTTGAACGCCAGTTTCATGCTTGTTTCTGGCGTTCAGCGCCAGATTGTCCTCTGTGTGCGCATCCTGGTGTTTAACGCCAGGTTGTTGCTTGTTTTGGGCGTTCAGCGCCAGAATGGTGCTCTGTTCTAGCGTTGAACGCCGGCCAGATGCACCTTCTGGGCGTTGAACGCCAGCCCGTGCGTCCTCCAGGGTGAAAATTTTTTTTCTTATGTTTTTGACTCTGTTTTTAATTTTTTTGATTTTTTTCGTGACTCCTCATGATCATGTACCTAATAAGACACAAAAATAAACAAAAAACAAAATAAAATAAAATTAGATAAATAAAATTGGGTTGCCTCCCAACAAGCGCTTCTTTAACGTCAATAGCTTGACAGTGGCTCTCATGGAGCCACATGGTGATCAGGTCAATTTAGTGTGTAGTCCCAACACCAAACTTAGAGTTTGGATATGGGGTTTGAACACCAAACTTAGAGTTTGGTTGTGGCCTCACAACACCAAACTTAGAGTTTGACTGTGTGGGCTCTTCTTGACTCTGAACTGAGAGAAGCTCTTCATGCTTACTCTCTTTTGTCACAGAGGGATGGCCATGTGCCTGAAACACAAGGTAGTCCCCATTCAATTGACTAACTCACCTCTGTTGACATCTATCACAGCTCCTGCTGTGGCTAGGAAAGGTCTTCCTAGGATGATGCATTCATCATCTTCCTTCCTAGTGTCTAGGATTATGAAATCAGTAGGGATGTAAAGGCCTTCAACCTTTACTAACACGTCCTCTACCATTCCATATGCTTGCCTCACTGACTTATCTGCCAATTGTAATGAGAACAAAGCAGGTTGTACCTCAATGATCCCCAGCTTCTCCATTACAGAGAGTGGCATAAGATTTATCCCTGACCCCAAATCACATAGAGCTTTTTCAAAGCTCATGGTGCCAATGGTGCAAGGTATTAAGAACTTGCCAGGATCTTGTTTCTTTTGAGGTAGAGTTCTCTGAATCCAAGTATCTAGTTCACTAATGAACAAGGGAGGTTCACTTTCCCAAGTCTCATTACCAAATAGCTTGGCATTCAGCTTCATGATAGCTCCTAAGTATTGAGCAACTTGCTCTCCAGTCACATCTTCATCCTTTTCAGAGGAAGAATAGTCCTCAGAGCTCATGAATGGCAGAAGGAGGTTTAATGGAATCTCTATAGTCTCTAGATGAGCCTCAGATTCCTCTGGATCCTTAATAGGAAACTCCTTCTTGCTTGAAGGACGTCCCAGGAGGTCTTTCTCACTAGGATTTTCGTCCCCCTCCTCCCTTGTGCATTCGGCCATATGACTATGTCAATGGCCTTGCACTCTCCTTTTGGATTTTCTTCTGTATTGCTTGGGAGAATACTGGGAGGAGTTTCAATAACTTTCTTACTCAGCTGGCCCACTTGTGCCTCCAGATTTCTAATGGAGGATCTTGTTTCATTCATGAAACTGAAAGTGGCCTTTGACAGATCAGAGACTATATTGGCTAAATTAGAAGTGTTTTGTTCAGAATTCTCTGTCTGTTGCTGAGAAGATGATGGATATGGCTTGCTATTGCCCAGCCTAGTACGTCCACCATTGTTAAAACCTTGTTGAGGTTTTTGTTGATCCTTCCATGAGAAATTTGGATGATTTTTCCATGATGAGTTATAGGTGTTTCCATAAGGTTCACCCATGTAATTAACCTCTGCCATGGCAGGGTTCTCAGGATCATAAGCTTCTTCAGAAGCTGCCTCTCTAATACTGTTGGATGAATGTTGCAATCCATTCAGATTTTGAGAGATCATGTTGACCTGTTGAGTCAACATTTTGTTCTGAGCCAATATGGCATTCAGAGCATCAATTTCAAGAACTCATTTCTTCTGAGGTACCCCATTGTTTACGGAATTCCTCTCAGAAGTGTACATGAACTGGTTATTAGCAACCATGTCAATGAGCTCTTGAGCCTCTTCAGGCATTTTCTTCAGGTGAATAGATCCACCTGCAGAATGGTCCAATGACATTTTCGAAAATTCAGAGAGACCATAATAGAATATATCTAATATGGTCCATTCTGAAAACATGTCAGATGGACATCTTTTGGTCAGCTGCTTGTATCTTTCCCAAGCTTCATAGAGGGATTCACCATCTTTTTGTTTGAAGGTTTGAACATCCACTCGTAGCTTGCTCAGCTTTTGAGGAGGAAAGAATTTATCCAAGAATGCAGTGACAAGCTTATCCCATGAGTCCAGGCTATCCTTGGGTTGTGAATCCAACCATACTCTAGCTCTGTCTCTTACAGCAAAAGGGAAAAGCATGAGTCTGTAGACTTCAGGATCAACTCCATTTGTCTTTACAGTCTCACATATCTGCAAGAACTCAGTTAAAAACTGATAAGGATCTTCAGATGGAAGTCCATAAAACTTGCAGTTTTGTTGCATTAAAGCAACTAGTTGAGGCTTAAGCTCAAAGTTATTGGCTCCAATGGCAGGAATGGAGATGCTTCTTCCATCAAACTTGGACGTTGGTTTTGTAAAGTCACCAAGCATTCTCCTTGCATTATTATTATTATTTTCGGCTGCCATCTCTTCCTCTTGTTCGAAATTTTCTAAAAGGTTACTTCTGGATTGTTGTAATTTAGCTTCTCTTAATTTTCTCTTCAGAGTCCTTTCAGGTTCTGGATCAAGTTCAACAAGAGTGCCTTTATCCCTGTTCCTGCTCATATGAAAGAGAAGAAAACAAGAAAAGAAAAGGAATCCTCTATGTCACAGTATAGAGATTCCTTTATGTTAGTAGAAGAAGAAAGGGGTAGAAGAATGAAGAATGTAATATAATGAAAGAAACACAACTGTGAGGATGGCAGAGATGTGAGATGAGATGTTAGGATATGAATGAATAAATGGAATAAGATGGGGGAGGGATAATTTTCGAAAATTATTTTGAAAAAGAGTTAGTGATTTTTGAAAATTAAAGATAAAATGTAATTAAAATTAAAACATGAAACAATTAATTAATTAAAAAGAATTTTTTGAAAAAGGGAGAGATATTTTCGAAAATTGAAGAGGAAAAAGTAGTTAGGTGGTTTTGAAAAAGATGAGAAACAAACAAAAAGTTAGTTAGTTGATTGAAAAAGATTTGAAATCAAATTTGAAAAAGATAAGAAGATAGCAAGTTAGATAAGATATTTTGAAATCAAATTTTGAAAAAGATAAGAAATTTTTTTTTTTTGAAAAAGATAAAATAAAAGATAAAAAGATTTAATTTCCTATATTTTAAAATTATTTACTTCACTAACAAGAAACTACAAGATAAGATTCTAGAACTTAAAGATTGAACCTTTCTAACAAGAAAGTAACAAACTTCAAATTTTTGAATCAATCACATTAATTGTTAGCTAATTTTCGAAAATTACATATAAAGATAAGAAAAAGATTTTGAAAATAATTTGAAAAATATTTTTGGAATTTTCGAAAATAAAAAATGAAAAAGATATGATTTTTGAAAAAGATTTTGAAAAGATAAGATTTTTAAAATTGAAATTTTGACTTGACTTGTAAGAAACAACTAATTTTGAAAATTTTTGACCAAGTCAACCCAAAATTTCGAAAATTTGGAGGGAAATAAGGAAAAGATATTTTTTTATTTTGAATTTTTAATTATGAGAGAGAAAAACAACAAAATACTTAATGCATGAAATTTTTAGATCAAAACCATGAATGCATGCAAGAATGCTATGAATGTCAAGATGAACACCAAGAACACTTTGAAGATCATGATGAACATCAAGAACATATTTTTGAAAAAATTTTTGATGCAAAGAAAACATGCAAGACACCAAACTTAGAAATCTTTAATGCATGGAAAATATGAATGCAAAAATGCACATGAAAAACAACAAACAACACAAAACAAAAAACATCAAGATCAAACAAGAGGACTTATCAGAACACTTGAAGATCATGAAGAACACTATGAATGCATGGATTTTCGAAAAAATGCAAGAAAAAATTTTTAAAGCATGCAATTGACACCAAACTTAAAAATTGACTCAAGACTCAAACAAGAAACACAAATATTTTTGATTTTTATTATTTTCTAATTTTTTTGGATTTTATTAATTATTTTCGAAAATAAAGTTAAGAAAAACGAAAAATAAAAGAAAAATTTTGAAAAAGATTTTTGAAAAGAAATTACCTAATCTGAGCAACAAGATGAACCGTCAGTTGTCCATACTCGAACAATCCCCGGCAACGGCGCCAAAAACTTGGTGGACGAAATTGTGATCACATGTTCTTTTGTTTATAAAGGATGTATACTCTTAGGGCACTGTTTATTTCTTAACTTGAATTCACAACTCCGTTCAACTAACCAGCAAGTGTACTGGGTCGTCCAAGTAATAAACCTTACGTGAGTAAGGGTCGAATCCACAGATTGTTGGTATGAAGCAAGCTATGGTCACCTTGCAAATCTCAGTTAGGGAGATTAAAGGGTAATTGTGATTATTGGATTGTAAATAAAAGGGAATGATAAAAGGGATAGAAATACTTATGTAGATTCATTGGTAGGAATTTCAGATAAGCGGAATGGAGGTGCTGTAGAGCTCACGGACGCCTGCTCTCCTATTCCTTCTACTCATCCTTCTTAATCCTTTCCATGGCAAGCTTTGTATAGGGGTTCACCATCAGCTGTGGCTACTTTTAATCCTCTCGGGGAAATATCCTATGCGGCTGTCACTCGCACAGCTAACCAGTCTGGAGGCATCACCCATGGTTGATGGCTACATCCCATCCTCGCAGTGAAAGCTAATGCTCACGCACTCTGTCACAGTACGGCCAATCACCGGTTGGTTCCCGCTCCTACTGGAATAGAATCCCTCTTTTGCGTCTGTCACTAACGCCCAGCAGGTTACAAGTTTGAAGCACGTCACAGTCATTCATTACCGGAATCCTACTCGGAATACCACAGACAAGGTGAGACTTTCCGGAATCCCAGGATCCTACTCGAACACCACAGACAGGTTGGACTTTCCGGATCCTCATAAATGCCGCCATCTATCTAGCTTATACCACGAAGATTCTGTTGGGGAATCTAAGAGATACGCATTCAAGCTCTGTTGCATGTAGAACGGAAGTGGTTGTCAATCACGCGCGTTCATAAGTGAGAATAATAATGAGGGTTATCTAACTCATCACATTCATCATGTTCTTGGGTACGAATGAATATCTTGGAATAAGAATAAGAGAGATTTGAATAAAAGAAAATAGAACTTCATTAATACTTGAGGTACAGCAGAGCTCCACACCCTTAATCTATGGTGTGCATAAACTCCACCGTTGAAAATACATAAGCATAAGGTTCAGGCATGGCCGAATGGCCAGCCCTCTCCATGATCAAGTGACCGAATGAATAAAGAGTTTAAGGTGGTCAAAAGATGTCTAATACAATAGATAAATGTCCTATATATACTAGACTAGCTCCTAGGGTTTACATGAGTAAGTAATTGATGCATAAATTCACTTCCGGGGCCCACTTGGTGTGTGCTTGGGCTGAGCTTGATCAATCCACGAGCTAAGGCATTTCTTGGCGTTGAACTTTGAGTTATGACGTGTTTTGGGCGTTCAACTCCGGATCATGACGTTTTTCTGGCGTTTAACTCCAGACAGCAGCATGAACTTGGCGTTTAACGCCAAGTTACATCGTCAATCTTCGAATAAAGCATGGACTATTATATATTGCTGGAAAGCCCTGGATGTCTACTTTCCAACGCCGTTGAGAGCGCGCCATTTGGAGTTCTGTAGCTCCAGAAAATCCATTTCGAGTGCAGGGAGGTCAGAATCCAACAACATCAGCAGTCCTTTTGTCAGCCTTTTTCAGAGTTTTGCTCAAATCCCTCAATTTCAGTCAGAATTTACCTGAAATCACAGAAAAACACACAAACTCATAGTAAAGTCCAGAAATGTGAATTTAACATAAAAACTAATGAAAACATCCCTAAAAGTAGCTTAAACTTGCTAAAAACTATGTAAAAACTATGCCAAAAAGCGTATAAATTATCCGCTCATCACCCGCTCATCTAATTGGAGCTAAGTTTCCTTGATATTTTGGAGTCTATAGTATATTCTCTTCTTTTTATCTTACTTTGATTTTCAGTTGCTTGGGGACAAGCAACAATTTAAGTTTGGTGTTGTGATGAGCGGATAATTTATACGCTTTTTGGCATTGTTTTTAGTATGATTTAGTTAGTTTTTAGTAGATTTTTATTAGTTTTTAGCTAAAATTCACTTTTCTGGACTTTACTATGGGTTTGTGTGTTTTTCTGTGATTTCAGGTATTTTCTGGCTGAAATTAAGGGATCTGAGCAAAAATCTGATTTAGAGGCTGAAAAGGACTGCAGATGCTGTTGGATTCTGACCTCCCTGCACTCGAAGAGGATTTTCTGGAGCTACAGAAGCCCAATTGGCGCGCTCTCAACGACGTTGGAAAGTAGACATCCTGGGCTTTCCAGCAATGTATAATAGTCCATACTTTGCCCGAGATTTGATGGCCCAAACCGGCGTTGCAAATCAGCCTCAGAATTTCCAGCGTTTAACGCTGGAACTGGCATAAAAATTGGAGTTAAAAACGCCCAAACTGGCATGAAAGCTGGCGTTTAACTCCAGAAAAGGTCTCTACACATGAAAGCTTCAATGCTCAGCCCAAGCACACACCAAGTGGGCCCAGAAGTGGATTTTTCTGTCATTTACTCATTTCTGTAAACCTTAGGTTACTAGTTCACTATTAATAGGATCTTTTGACATTGTATCGGTACCTCATGACACTTTACACGTTTCTTTGTGTACCTTCCACGGCATGAGTCTCTAAACCCCATGGTTGGGGGTGAGGAGCTCTGCTGTGTCTTGATGGATTAATGCAATTACTACTGTTTTTCATTCAATCATGCTTGTTTCCATTCTAAGATATTACTTGTTCTTAAACCGGATGAATGTGATGATCCGTGACACTCATCATCATTCTCATCTATGAACGTGTGCCTGACAACCACCTCTGTTCTACCTTAGATTAAGTAGATGTCTCTTGGATTCTTTAATCAGAATCTTCGTGGTATAAGCTAGAACTGATGGCGGCATTCAAGAGAATCCGGAAGGTCTAAGCCTTGTCTGTGGCATTCTGAGTAGGATTCAATGATTGAATGACTGTGACGAGCTTCAAACTCCTGAGGGCGGGGCATTAGTGACAGACGCAAAAGAATCACTGAATTCTATTCCGGCCTGATTGAGAACCGACAGATGGATAGCCGTGCCGTGACAGGGTGCGTTGAACATTTCCACTGAGAGGATGGGAGGTAGCCACTGACAACGGTGAAACCCTTGCATACAGCTTGCCATGGAAGGAGCCTTGCGTGTTTGAGGAAGAAGACAGTAGGAAAGCAGAGATTCAGAAGGCCGAGCATCTCCAAAGCCTCAACCTATTCTCCATTACTGCAAAACAAGTACTTATTTCATGTTCTTTTGCTTTTCACAATCAATCCTGATAATTTATGATATCCTGACTAAGATTTACAAGATAACCATAGCTTGCTTCAAGCCGACAATCTCCGTGGGATCGACCCTTACTCACGTAAGGTATTACTTGGACGACCCAGTGCACTTGCTGGTTAGTTGTGCGGGATTGCAAAAGTGTGATTGCAATTTCGTGCACCAAATACATCACTTCTTTTTTCTTTTCCTTTTAGATTCAAGTTCAGTGAGTGGTATATGAAACATCTTTTCAGCATTAATAGCAATTAAAAGAAAACTAAACTAGTCCTAGGATTCTAACTAATAAAGGATCATACAACAAACAAAGCAAAATAGCAGAAAACCGGAACATAACATAGAAGAAGAGGAGAGGAATAAAAATGAAAGGAACTCAACCACCTTAGTTATCTGAGTGGTCGTTTTATCCTTCAGGTTGTGCTCCTTAATGAAGATGATTCGCCTCCCTTTTGTGCCAGAAAACCAATAAGCGCAGCGTCCAACAATACCAAACTTAAAGGTTTGCTTGTCCTCAAGCAAAGAAGAACTGAAAATAGAAGAAACAAATATTATAAGGAGAGAAAAAGAAAAGGATAAAAGAATAAGAGAGAATAGGGATTGGGGGAGAAAGAGAAAGAAAACTGGGCGGCGCAAGCGACGGGTGCGCGTATGGCACGCGTACGCGTGGGTTGCGCATTCTTTATAATGACGTGTTAGCGTCAGGCACGCGTCCGCGTGCCTTAAATTTTGTGCAATTCGTGCGAAGCCAACCACGCGGACGCACAACTCTCTGTCAATTATTGTTTTTCACGCACACATGATTGACGCGTTCGCGTCAGTGAGACTTGCGCGTCGTGTGCTCTCTCTCTCTCTCTCTCTCTCTCTTTTTTAGCTTGAGGTGTTCGGTTCCTGTGATAAAATAGCTGCATGATCAAAAAATTAGTAAGAACTCAATAAAATAACTAAGAAAACTACTACTACGAAAAATAGCTAAGGATACGAATTTATCGGGTTGCCTCCCGACAAGCGCTTCTTTATCGTCACTAGCTTGACGGTCGGCTCCTCTAAGGAGGAGGATCATAGGGGCTTAGCTCTTTACCCCTTACTTTGAACTTCTTTTCGGTGTCTCCATAACGTAATTCAATATGCTCCAGAGAGAGGATTCTGATTACTGTATAAACCCATGCTGGGTTGCTGGTCAACACCACCTTCATTCCTTGGGAGAAACCTTCAGTGGAGATCTTTTTGTTTCTCTATCCTCTGGGTACTTTCTTCTTTTTGGGAGCCTCCTCCTTGGTAGATGATGCATTCCCAACACCAAACTTAGGTTTGATGTCAGGAGGAATTTTATTGATTGTTGCCAAGGGAGGTTTGAGCTGCAGATTCTGCTGTGTATCATCAGGGGATTTTTGAGGGTTTGGATCAATAAGCTCAGCCTGCATGCACCTCTCTTCTTCACCTGTTGGATGTATATCTTTGAAGACATGAAAGACTAGTTGCTCATTATGCACTATAAGCACTAATTCACCCACTTCTACATCAATCAGAGCTCTTCTAATGGCTAGGAATGGTCTTCCTAGAATTATAGAGGCATTCTCATCCTCCCCCGTGTCAAGAATCACAAAGTCTGCTGGGAGGAAGAACTTACCCACTTTGACCAAGATATTTTCCACTAATCCGTATGCAGACTTCATAGACTTGTCTGCCATCTGTAATGCTATTTTTGTGGGTTGTGCCTCTTGGATTTGCATCTTCTTCATTACGGTTAAGGGCATTAGATTTATGCTTGCCCCCAGATCGCATAGGACTTTCTCAAAAGTTGTGCTCCCGATGGTGCATGGAATTTGAAAGCTCCCTGGATTTGGCATCTTCCTTGGCAAGTTATTTTGAATTACAGCACTACATTCCTTAGTCAGGACTACTATCTCATCTCCCTTTAAACGCTTTTTCTTTGACAACAGCTCCTTCATGAACTTGACATAGATAGGCATTTGCTCCAAAACCTCAGCAAAAGGAATATTGATTTGTAACTTTCTGAAAATTTCCAAAAACTTTGAGAACTGCTTGTCCTTGGTCTCCTTTTTAAGTCTCTGAGGATATGGCATCTTAGGCTTGTACTCAGGAGCCTTTGGCAATATAGGATAAGTGTCAAGAGAGTCTGGGAATGGATTGTTCGCACGCTTTGGAGGGGCGTGCTCCAATTCTCCCTTCTTCTCCTCTGGAGCTTCCTTTTCAACTAGCTCTTCATTGACCTTGGTCTCAAAGCCAGCTATTTTACCACTTCTCAATTGAATAACCTTGCAATCTTCTCCTGGATTCACCATTGTATCACCTTGAAATGCACTTGTAGACCTCTTAAGTATTTGCTTGCTCAGTTGGCCCACTAGCACCTCTAAATTTCTAATGGAGGCTCTGGTTTTCTGCATAACTTGTGCTTCCGTACTTGCCAATTGTCCACTTATCACGGAGATAGCCTTGCATTCCTCTCTTGGATTTGGAATTGTGTTACTAGGAAGGCTATTAGTGGTCCTCTAATCAATTTCATTAACTCTGGTGGCTATTTGACCCATTTGAATCTCTAGGTTCTTGATGGATGCTCTGGTTTCCTGTCTAAAACCTGTCAATATTGCTTCCAGATCATTGTTCTAATGGAAACTGCCTTGAGAATTATTGTTGAAGTTCTGAGGTCTCTGAGGTTGATCCCTCTATCCAAAATTTGGGTGATTCCTCCATCCCTGGTTGTATGTCTTAGAATATGGGTCATTGTTGGGATTCTTAGGACCACTCCCCATGTAATTCACCTGTTCAAAAGAAGGTTGAGCATAATCATAATTATCATTTTGCACAAAATTACCTGCCATGTCATAGGAGACTTCCTGCGGTGGATTTTAGGTGTTGATAGCTGAGACTTGCATGCCACCCATCTGTTGAGTAAGTAGATTTATTTGCTGAGACATCAGCTTGTTTTGAGCAAGAAGAGCATTAATAGCATCTACTTCCAACACGCCTCTCTTCTGAGGGGTTTCAGAATTCACATGGCTCCTATTAGAGGAGTATAAATATTGGTTGCTTGCAACCAATTCAATCAGCTCAATAGTCTCCTCCGGTGTCTTCTTCTTATGCAATGAACCTCCTACAGAATTGTCTAAGCACATCTTGGACATTTCACCTAAGCCTTCATAAAAGATATCCAGTTGGGTCCATTTGGAGAACATGTCCGGAGGGCATTGCCTAGTCAGTAGCTTGTATCTCTCCCAAGCTTCATACAGAGTTTCACCATCCTTCTGCCTGAAGGTCTGAACCTCCACTCTATGCTTAGTCAGCTTCTTTGGTGAGAAAAATTTAGTGAGAAACTCAGTAACCACCTTGTTCCAAGTGTCCAAATTCTCCTTGGGTTGGGAATTTAGCCATAGCTTTGCTCCGCCCCTCAGAGCAAACGGAAAGAGCATGATTTTGTACACATCTGGGTTTACTCCATTTGTCTTCACAATATTATAAATTTGTAGAAAACTAGAAATAAATTGATTTGGATCCTCGTGGGGAAGACCGTGATACTGGCAGTTTTTGTTGCACCAGAGTGACCAGTTGAGGCTTCAACTCAAAGTTGTTCGCAACAATGGGAGGCACCACAATGCTCTTTCCATACAGATCCACTATAGGAGTAGAGAAAGAACCAATTACTCTTCTTTGTTGTTCATTACCATTCGGATTTGCTGCATTGACATTCTCAGTATTAGTCGGATCCATAGTGGATTCTGCAGCCTTGTAAAGTCTTGCTTGTTGTAAACACCGCCTGAAAGTCCTTTCAGGTTTAGGATCAAAGTCTAAGAGATGTTCTTTGTCTCTGTTCCTGTGCATAAACAAACAACAAACAAGAAGGAATGGGAATCTCTACGTCAGAGTGTAGAGAATTCTCAGTGAGGTAACCTGTGTAAAGAGATAAAAATATTGAATAAAACAAATAAATAAATAGAAAAAAATAATAAATACGTAACACCAAACTTAATTTCAGAAATTAAGAAAGATATTAGTGCTATTAAAAAATTAATTTATTTTTTTTATTTTTTTATTTTTTTATAATAATAGAAAAAAGAAAAACGTAACAGGGGAGTGGGGAACGAAAGAAAAAAAAGGAAGTGTAACAGAAAATATATATATATATATATATATATATATATATATATATATAAACGTAAAGAAAAAGATTTTTTTTTTCGAAAAACTTTTAAAAGTAGATTTTAATAAAATTAAAAATAAAACGCCTAATCTAAGCAATCAAACAACTAATACTTGTTAATCATAGTCAATCTCCGGAAACGGCGCCAAAAACTTGGTATGGTATTTTACAACCCACAAACTAACTGGCAAGTGCACCGGGTCGTACCAAGTAATAACTTACGTGAGTAAGGGTCGATCACACGAGGATTGATGGACTAAGCAACAATGATTGAGTGATTGGTTTAGTTAGGCAAGCAGAAAATGGTTTTGAAATATTCAAAGAGCATTAAACAGTACTTTAAAATTTTCAGAAAACAAGCAGCAATGAGTTGGGAATAAATTATTTGAGAAAGCAGTTAAGGTTTCAGAGTTATCTAATTTCTGGATTAACTTTTATTACTAATTAATTTAATCATGCAAGATTTAATTTCATGGTAAACTATATGTGACTAGACCCTAATTCCTTAGACCTTCCTAGTCTCCTCTAAAATTCATTAATTGCCAATTCCTTGATCAATTAATTCCAATTAGAGGGTGATGATCAATTTCTAGTTTATATGCCAAAAGAATCCTAATTATCCACAAATAAGGGGATTATATGTCACGTATCCCTTTAAATACAAACAATTAAAAATTCAGTATAATATGTTTTCAAGCTGTTGTTTAAGTAAAGAGCTTTTCCAAGTTTTACAAGAACTCAATTAGAACATGGGTCATACTTCTGTTCCACCCATATTCATAAAATAAAGAACAAAAACAATTATTGAAATAGAAATCAAGACATGAATTAAATAAAAAAAGATCAAATGAATCAATCCATGAAAGTAGACAGAGCTCCTCACCTTAACAATGAAGGATTAGTTGCTCATGGTTCAGAAAAGAAAAATAAGGGTTCTGGTAACAATTGGTTACGTGTCTAAATGTACAGAGTTCCTAATTATAACTACTCCTAATAAATTTAAAATCTAATTATCTAAAACTAAAAATAATATCTTTTCCTAAAAGATAAGATTTGAATTTAAATTCGAATTAATTAACAAGTCTTCATCTGATGGGTGGGGACCGCTTGATTGTCCATTCTGTAGCTTCCAATCTGTGTTTTCTAGGCCAGAAATTGGGTCAAAACGCAGCCCAAAATTCATGCCAGCGATTTCTGTAACTTTTGCAAATCGCGCACGATCGCTGGTCTTCTTCGCAAGTCACGCGGACGCGTCGGTCACGCGGACACGTCGCTGAGAAAATCTTCAATTCACGCGTGCACGTCAGTCACGCGTACGCGTCGCCATGGATACTTCCAGATCACGCGCACGCGTCAGGCACGCATGCGCGTCGCTCCTCACATCCATCTCCTTTGATTCTTGTGTTGCAGAAACAACAAATAAATTCCGCCGAATGCTACCTGAAATAAATAAAATTACACAAAACTCAAAATAGCATCCATAGTGGCTAAAATATAATTAATTCTTAATTAAACTCAACAAATTAGATGCAAATTCACTAGGAAAAGATAGACAAGATGCTCACGCATCACCCGACTTGTGGCACAAGGTTTTTCACAAAGGCCCGGTATAGATTATGAAGAAACGTATTCCCCTGTAGTGGATGCGATAACATTGCGTTATTTGGTCAGTTTATCTGCATATCATAAACTGCATATGCATTTTAATGGATGTGGTAACAGCCTACTTATACGGCTCATTAGATCGTGATATCTATATGAAAGTCCCTGAAGGACTAAAGATATCTAAACGATCCGATGAATATTCGCAAGGGTTATACTCAGTCAAATTGTAAAGATCTTTATATGGCCTAAAGCAATATAGACGAATGTGGTATAATCATCTTACTGAGTATCTAGCCAAAAATGGATTCAAGAATGATGATATCTGTCCATGTATTTTCATAAAGAAATCTGCATCTGGATTCATTATAATTGTTGTGTACGTTAATGATTTAAATATCATTGGAACTCCTGAAGAAATTCCAACAATTATAAAAACTCTAAAAGAAGAGTTTGAGATGAAAGATCTTGGAAAGGCTACATTTTGTCTCAGCCTGCAGATCGAGCATACAAAAAATAGGATCTTTATTCATCAAACAACATACACAAAGAAGATCTTGAAAAGATTTTATATGGATAAGTCACATCTATTAAGTACCCCAATGATCGTAAGATCTTTGGATGTGGAAAATGATCAATTCCGTTCTAAAGAAGAAAATGAAGATATCCTTGGTCCTGAAATACCATATCTTAGTGCCATTGGAGCGCTAATATATCTTGCTAATAATACACGACCTGATATATCATTCACGGTGAATTTACTAGCAAGGTATAGTTCCTCTCTAACCAGAAGACATTGGAGTGGAATCAAGCAAATCTTTCGATATCTCCAGGGAATGGTTGATATGGGATTATTTTATCCCTATAGATCCAAGTCACAATTAGTTGGCTATGCAGATGCAGGATATTTGTCTGATCCACATAAAGGGAGATCTCAAACAGGATATCTGTTCACATATGGTAGTACAGCTATATCATGGAGGTCCACGAAACAGACGATAGCAGCAACCTCCTCTAATCATACTGAAATACTAGCGATTCATGAAGCTAGTCGTGAGTGTTTTTGGTTGAGGAGTTTGATTCAATATATTCTATCATCATGTGGGTTGATCGATCATAAGATAGCCCCAACTGTCCTATTTGAAGATAATACAGCATGCATTGCTCAACATAAGGGTGGATACATCAAAGGTGATAGAACAAAGCATATTTCTCCCAAATTCTTCTTCACTCATGATCTTCAAAATCAAGGGACAATTGATGTTCAACAGATCTATGCAAGTGACAATCTGGTAGATTTATTCACAAAGTTACTCACAAAATCCTCCTTTGAAAGATTGGTACATGAGATTGGGATACGCCAATTTCGAGACATTAAATGATGTTGACAAGAGGGGGAGACTGTACTCTTTTTTCCTTGGTCAGGTTTTTTTCATTGGGTTTTTCTTGACAAGGTTTTTAATGAGGTAGTCCTCATCACAAAGGATATTATACTCTTTTTCCTTCACTAAAGTTTTTTCCCATTGAATTTTTTTAGTAAGGTTTTAACGAGGCAATAATCCTAAATGGACATCTAAGGGGGAGTGTTGTGATAAGAACAAAAGTGGACGTCCATTCACTACAAGAATAATTAGTTTTAGCGACAAACTTTTAGTGGAAATAATATAATGGCCGTTATTCTTTTTATTTAAGTTATGCTTTTGTGGCTATTATATATTTTCCATTAATACTATATATTATAATGGCAATTATTATTATTGCCACTAAAAATATTAAAAAAATTACTTTTAATGAAAAATTTAGTGGCCATAATACTATGGCTAGTATTATTTTTATTAAAATATAAGAAAAACTACCCTTAATGAAAAATTTTTAGTAGCCATTATACTCTAGCTCGTATTATTTTTATAAAAATATATTTTTATAATAATTAGTTGAAAAAAGAACCCAAAGGCCACGAACACCCACCTCACCCCCTTTCTCTTTCTCTCTGAGAAATCTAACCCTAAACCACCATCACCATCCCTCATCACCAAACTCTTCTCCTCCAATAGAGGGTGTTGTCGCTGCCGGCGGGGATAGACCGTGGGTGCCGTTGCACTCTTCTCATTGCTGAACTCTTCTCAGTTCTCATCGTTCCTCTTCTCGTCGCCGTCGCACGAAGGAAGGGTTGACACCGTGGAGTCGCCATCGCGAAGGTTTCTCCCCCCCCCCCCTCTCTCTCTCTCTCTCTCTCTCTCTCTCTCTCTCTCTCTCTCTGTATGTGTGTGTCTGAGGTCAACATGTATCTTCGAGCTCTCAGTCGCTCTCTTCCGAGCTCACTTCACTTCCTCTGTTGCCGTCAATTCTGATTCCTCTGTCGCCGTCACCTGCATTCCTCCTTCTCTGCTGGTGAGCACTGCTGCTTTAATTTAATTTTGCTTGTTTTGTATTTTTGTTAATAATACGAGTTTCTAGCTTTTTTTTATTTCTGTTTGAGTGTGTTAATTTTTACTTCTTATGAGATACTGAATTTCTGAAGTAATGGTTGAATTGAATAATTCCTCGCCGTCGAATGATCCTTCTATTTTTTATGCTGCGACTAATGCTGAAAAATTTGCTCAAAGGTGATCTATTTGTGCTATTTTATCGAACTAAGAAATTTTTAAGGCTTGTGTTTGATTTCTGCAGTTTAGGCAATATGTAGAGATGTGTGATATTCTGTGGCTTTCAATACCATAACTTGTTTAGCTGCCTTGATCATATATTAGATGTTCATCTTTAAGAAAAATGAAATGTGTTAGTCTTGTGTATTTTAAATGCAATTCATACATTTGATTTGGTTTGTAGTGATCTCTGGAGCTGGAAATAATGAAAATGTTTGCTCTGCTACAAATTTGATTTCTTCGTTTTAAGAGTTAAAACTGTCTTTGGTTTTCTGTTGCGCCAAACATGTCAGGTATGCTATCCTATTTTTGTTGCTGTCTAATTTTTTACCATTTACATCTTCTCTCACATTTTTTTGTCAAATTTTAAAAAGTGTAAAATAAAAGATCAGATTTAACTGAGAAATAAAATTGGGAAAATCCATTCTCCAGCGGCACCTAACTACGCAATAAACATGTTTTAGATTAGAAATGGATATCCTGATCTATGCTCTGTACCAGTCCCAGACTCAGAAACGGATATTTCTAAAAGATAGGTGGTTATTTCTAAAAGAGTGAGTGTAATTAAAAAAAAACTTAAGATTTTAGCGGCAATAGTAATGGCAACTAAAAGTGAATAATATTACAATTTTAAAATTATTTTTAGTGGTCATATAAATTGCCGGTAAAATGAGTTTTGGTGGCAATAGTAATGGCTAATAAAAGTGAATAAAATTGAAATCTTATAATTACTTTTGGTGGCCATATAAATTGCTAAAAAAATGGCCACTAAAAATTATATACTTTTTGCGGCCATTAAAAAGGTCTTTACCGGCAAATGTTATAATTGCCACTAAAACCTTTTAGCGGCAAAGCATAAGACGGCTAATGTCTAATTGCCTGTAAATGTATTAGCGGCAATTTTTATTGCCACTAAAAGCAAAATAAATAGCCGCTAAAAGTGATGTTTTTGGTAGTGATTGAACTGTTCAACCTTTTCCATGATAAAATGATCATGTTACCAAGAGAATCTCATTAAATAAAGGTTGAAAAATAAACCCTTCATACATGTATAAATAGGACATGATCTCAAGCCATATACATACATCAATCACTACCACAAAAATGGAAGATAGTGGCGGATAGTTAGTAGCTATTTTGACAATAGCCGCTATCTGATGGTTTTCCAGCGATTTTAATGGTGAACGCCGGAAGAGCAGCCATTTGATTCAGTTTTGCTGCGAATTTAATAAAACCGCCGTCAATCTATCTTGACCGTATTTCAATCTCCCATTCTCCTAGTCCCATAATCCCATTTATCAGACACACCTTTCTCCCTCTCTCCTCTCTTTGCAAAAATATCCCCAAATCCTGCTAACCCTAACCTTCTTCTACGAGATACCATCGGCGATAGATTTCTGCCTCCGTCACCTCCAACCTTCATCGACGCACCCATCACAGGTTCAGATCTGTTCTAGCTACTTTTTCATGTCTGCTTCTTCTGATTCAGATCCTCTGCCAAAGCTTCACGTTGGACGAGCCTCTCGACTTTGGAGCTGCATATTCAGACTCCGCGTGCCTCTGTTCTTGCTTTTGCTTGCTATTGGTGCCTCTTTCCTTTTGCTCTGCTCATTACTTCTGGTTTGTTCTTTTTGGTTTAATTTAATTTGTTCTAAACTCTCTTTTTATGCATTTTGAAATTGGCTTTGCTCATTTTTTTATACCCAATAATTGCTTTGCTTCATCCATGGTAATTCAACTCGGTTCTTCAAATTTTAATGCATTCATTGTGATAACCATTCCCATTTCTGTTCCTATTCCACAATTGTGCACCTTTACTACTACCGTTTTTGAAATCGTTATTATTATTATTATTATTATTATTATTATTATTATTATTATTATTATTATTATTATAAAGAGGAATTCCATTGGCCCCTGTTGCTGCCTCAATAGAATCTTCTTTTTTGCTCCCACCTTTGTGAGGGTACGTAATAGTATATTGAGGTAATTAATTGGATTAATGCAAATGGCACAATGCTATTTCGTATATCTCACATAGTTTTTCTTCTATTATGTGCATTGTATTATGATGTATTCAGAACTTATTTTTCTATTGCTGATTGATATTGTAGAAGTCTACGACATAATGGCTGTTTGTGGATGTATTTGTTTTCTCTGTTTGTAGATATGATAATGTATTTTGTTAGACTTGCTAATAGTTAAGTATTTGCTCCTTTTAAGAATAATTTTGTTGTAAGATGTTCAACTCTTAAGTCTTTGATTATCATTTATGTTTATTCATTTTCAAGTAGGGATACAACAAGACCAGGGATTTAGATAATGAGGAGCTCTTGGAGTAGTTGCTTGCTCTGCAGCAGCTGCTACATAGACTTATTGGTTGCCAAGTAATGTTTTAAAACATCTTGATATCTATTGTCTTTTTGTATCATAGTCATAGAAACTGATTGTATGCTGATCTTTATGTGTAACACCCTACCATACTTAGTATTATGCTTAAGTCATAAGACTGAGATAGTAAGGTATTACGACCTCTAAGAATAGTAATGTATATATAATAATAATAAAGAAAAAGTTATTTAACTAGGAGCCTTGAAAAACGGGTAAAATAAAATTACAAAATCAAAAGCGCAACGCTCAGGAAAGGATTACTTGCATGCTAAGAAACCTAATAGGAACATGATAAAACAATAAACGAAAGGATAAAGAAAAGTCAAAGAACAACATAACTAGCCCCTGACTCAGCCTGCGAAGCTAAGGCTGGCCGGAGGATACATATATACATATAAACATACATAAGTGTCCCCAAAATATACCAAAATATCAAAGTAAACTCCTATCTCTCCCTCAACCTCTAAGAGGAGCAGCGTACATAAGTTACTTGGAGGGTAAGCTACACATATATATACATATATACAAATAGAAATCAAAATACACCCAAGGACTACTTCGCTTTCCAGGATCCAGACGCCTAGCGAGGAGCCTCTCGACCTGCATCTGAAAAATAACAATACAATATGGAATGAGAACCGGAGGTTCTCAGCATGGTAAAAGTGCCACGCGTATAATAAATAAGGTCCTGAGAATGCCATAGGCAATCCTAGAACTCCGTTATTCAGTTATCCAACTTAAGTTCTAAACAGAAGCCATAAACTGGGGTAGGTATTCTATATCTACCTAACTTACTCAAGTTCAATCCTAACCTAACACCAAACTGTTTCTCCATTTCCTCCATTTTCTCCACCATTCATAATGCAACAGAAACAAGGAACCAAACAAGTTCACGCACAGGTAATGAGCAGATAGTACAAACAACAAGTATAACAGGTAACAGGTGATATATATCAATTAGGCAAACCAGGAAATACATAGCAATCAAAACAAACAAATGCATATGATGCATGCCTGTCCTATGGCTGATGGGGCCCATCTGTCGGTTATCCAGCCAACCTGACATGTCCGAAAACCTTAGACTGTCCCCCGTCGCGCATTCCCAAGAGTCTATGCATAGAGTTCACATTCAATCATCGTATAAATCACTCAATGGGGGTTATCCATACCCGAGAATTTATACGTGCCCGGTCACCCTTACGACGTAGGGTTAACAAAGTATCGAGAATCAACCTGGAACACGAGGTGGCGAGCCACGGTTCTTACCCAGGAAAACTCGTATCTCAGATATCATTATTCATAAGCCATAGTAATTATTATCAATACATCATCAAATATCAAGCCTTAGCGTTAAACTTTGTCTTCTCGGACCTATGATTATCACTAAGACATCCTCGACACTCTATATTCTTTTCTGTTTTTAATATAACAAATGAACTCAGAATTGGGAAAACTTTATGTCCAGAGGTTCATCTCGGAATAAACTTTCTAACGAACTAAAAATCATAATTTTCTTATTTAACTAGCTTCAGAAATAGAGGAAAAACACTGACTGCTCTGCAGTGCATAGAAACCAGAAAACAGCAGCAGCATACGATATCTAAAATTTCATATAAAATTCAAATTAAATCCAATAGCCTTAAAAATTAATATGGTTTAACTTAACATATCCAGGTTTCTTTTCCAATTAATTTCAGGCCAAAAACATTTTTAATGAAGGAGTTATGTAACTTGGAAGTTGAGTAACTTTCTGCAGAATTCTGTTTTAAAAACCAATGAACATGTCATCTTCCAAGTCCCATAACTCACTCATTAAAACATGAACAGCCCTGCAATTTAAATCACAACTGCTAAGCATAATTAATTTTTATCTCCAATTGGTTGCACCTGAAGATCCATCCATAATCAGAACTTATAAACTCTCAAAGTTGCTGATCTAAGAAAACAGAATCTGGCTTTTATTGTATAACGCATCGAAGTTCAAAAATTCATATCTTTAAAACCACAAGCCCAACCATTCTAAAATTTTATGACATTAAAATAATAGGACTAAAGGTTTATTTAAAATTGGTTTCATTTCAAAATTCATCTTGAAACATTCACAGCAGAGCCAACAAGTTACTGCTGTTTTAAAAATCATGCAGTAAAAACCAGATTCCACGACTACAATTTGAAAATTCACCATAAATCATATATTTAACGAAAAGATCCCAAACTCTTCAGTTTAGTTCCAAATATTCCGAGGTTTAACCAACACTTGGTTTCACGCAATTCCAATCATCACAAAATTAGTTATAGCATATGTAATACCGCCACAACACAATTCTATATCCTTATTAACAAACACCATTCATAATCTTCCAATTCAAAAAAATCCATTAACCCATTCCCTTCATTCATTAATAACCAATCATAAATCAACTTCAACCAATTAAACAAGCCATAACCACCAAATTCCATTAACATAATTCAACCCTCATTAATGATCTCAAGCTTACATATTTGACACTAGCAAATCATAATCATAACTTCCATCACTAACTCAATTTCAAGAGTGCACAATTAACAATTTCAACACCTCATAAATTCTAATACAAGTTCATCCACCATTTATGCCAACATCATCACAAGACTAATCATTAAATACAATAATCAATTCAACTTATCCTATGGTTCCTCTAACCTAAGTTTTCACAACACCGTAAATATTAAACGTGCGAAACTGATGAGCGGAAAACGATCCGACACAAAACTCACCGGCAAGTGCACCGGGTCGCATCAAGTAATAAAAACTCACGGGAGTGAGGTCGATCCCACAGGGATTGATGGATCAAGCAACTTTAGTGGGTGATTAGTTTAGTCAAGCTAACATTGGTGAATTGTGTGAAGAGTGACCGACAGAAAGTAAATTGCAAGAATTAAAGGTGCAGAAGCTAAATTGGACAGAAACTCAAATGGACAGAAGCTTAAATGACAAGAAATATAAATTGCAAGAATCTTAAATTGCAAGAATTATAAATTGCATGAAATTGTAAAGGGAATTGGGAATTGGATTTGCAGAATTTAAACAAGGAAAAGTAAATTGCAACAATTAGAAGATTGGAATATAACTTGATTGAATCGGATCAAAAAACAGAAACGTAAATAAACATGAAAAGCATTAAACAGAGAATGTGAAATTGGAATTCAGATCTCAGGACCCAAGAGACTAGATAACCAAGTCTAGATCTCAATGCCTTCCTAGATCCAACAAGAGCAATTGCAAAGAAATTAAAGAAATGTAAAGTGCAGAAGGAGTAGATGAAGAAGCAATTAACCGAAATTGAAATTCAAGTGTGCAGTAAATGAAGCAGAGAGATCTTAGGATGAGATTGAAACAGAATTCCTTCAATTCTCCAACCCAAGACTCAAAAAAAGAACAAATTAAAGAGAGAGCTCTCTACTACTACTCCTAGTGCTCCCTAGTGGAGCCAGCCCCCTTCACAAATATGAAAATGATGCCTTATATAGGCTTTACAAAATGGAAATAAAAATGAAATTAAAAACAAATTACAATTAAATGAAATTCCTATTTTATCTATTTCTTGTGCCTTTGAGTGATGATCATGGGCCCTTGCTCTTGAGGGAATTGGGTTGATAGAGGCCTTGGTTGATTGCTCTTGGAGTTTGAGGAGGAACCGAAGTGAACCGGGTTTGAATTTGCAAAAGTTGGAGTAAAAGTTTGAGCCAAAGTTAGGGGTCTAACTTTGGCCCCAACTTTTCATAGCAGCTAGCATCATTTTGCTGCTACTCACGTTGGTGCCAACGTTAGGGGTCTAACTTTGACCCTAACGTTGGCCTTGCCTTGTGTGCTTGTGGCGCCAACTTTGTCCTCTTGTCATGTTGCCAATTTTATGCCCAATATAGACTATCATATATGGTTGGAAAGCTCTAAATGTCAGCTTTCTAACCCACTTGGAATCACTTCAATTGGACATCTACAACTCAAGTTATGATCATTTGAAGAGGGCATGGTTGCTGGCTTTGGTGTGCAGCGTTTGAGGTAAAGTTTGCCTCAAACGTTAGCGAAAACGCCAGTTCTGGAGGCCCAAACGTATTGTCCACCCCATACTATTATACATTGTTGGAAAGCCCTGAATGTCTAATTTCCATTGCCGTTGGAAGCGCATCAATTGGAGCTCTACAGCTCGAGTTATACTCCGTTGAAGGTGCAGAGGTCAGTTGGCCACACTGCAGGTTGCCACCATGTTCGTTTATGCACATTGCGGGGCAGTTTTCTCCCTCAATTTTAGTGTCCACCATGCAGTGCCATATATGCTTGGAAAGCTCTTGATTCCTACTTTCCAATGCTTCTTGAATCACCTCACTTGGAGCTCTGTAGCTCAAGTTATTCTTGTTGGAAGTATACCCCTTCAAGCTGTTGTGGTGTGTGGCGCCAACGTTAGCCCAAAAGTTAGGGGGCTAACGTTGGCGCAAACGTAGGTGGCCCTGGGAAGAAATTTTTCATGCCAACGTTAGCCTCCAAGTTAGGGGGCTAACGTTGGCGCAAACGTGAGTAGCCCCTGGGAGTGTTTTTCAGCTTCCAACGTTAGCCTCCAAGTTAGGGGGCTAACTTCAAGGCTAACTTTTCACCCAAAACTTTTTGTCCTCTCTTCCTCCTTGTTTTGAGCCACGCTTTTCTTCCTTTGGGCCACGCTTTTCTTTCCTTGATTTGGTCATGGGTCACGCTTTTAGAAGCGTGGCCTAAGCCTCCAAAGTGTGCTCCAATTTCAAAGTGTGCCCAAAATTTCTCTTTTCTTCTTTTTAGCTTATTTTGTGCTCTTTTTTCTTCTTTTTCTTCTTATTTCCTACAAAGTTTATCAAATCAAAAGATCAAAGAAATGTACCATTTAAGCACCAAAGAATGCAATATTTAAGCACTAATCATAAATTTCTTGTATGAAAAAGCATAGAAAAACATGACATGGTGACATGTCATCACAACACCAAACTTAAACCTTGCTTGTCCCCAAGCAAGAAAAGAATCATGCAATAAAGATTGACAATCCAAGGCAAGAAGAATAGCAACTCAATGTTCATGGTAAGCTAGTTTTCTACGCATGCTACAATCACAAACGAAATGTAAATGATTGATGCTTCCATCTAGCTCAATTTATGAAATCTTTCTTTTATATTTCTTCCTTGAAGCAAGCTTTTGATTTTCTTATTTAGCTTCTCCTTTTGGGTGCTTTGCCCCATGAGTTGATAACAAAGCTACGACTTCTAAATGCTTTGTTTTCAAGTATTACCACTTGATACATAAGCACCACAAGCATTTGATTAGAGGACTTCATTAAGCTCATTTTTCTTTTCTTTTCTTGACTCTCTAATCATTGATGCTCAGAGCCTTGAGCTTTGAGGGAGTGCTTTTGCACTTTGAGCCTAGCCTTGACTTCTAAGTGTTTTGTTTTCAAGCATTTGGCTTGATACATAAACACCACAAGTACTTAACAAATAAATTGCCATTGGTACTCAGAGCCTTCAGCTTTCTCATTCTTTCCCTTTTTCTTTTCTTGCTTTATTTTGCATTTGCTTTCAAGGTTTTCATGATTTTAAAAGATTTCACAAAATGTCCTAGATGAAAACTTCAATTAAATAAAATCCAATGCAATTAAGCAACAATCAAACATACTAGCTTTCCAATACTTTTATGCACATGCTAAAATCTTCTTTAATGCCTTGTTTGTTTATGATCATGATACTTTGTTGCTTTTGAATTCACAAAACTCAAGTTGGTAATCATAATGACATAGCACCATGTTGCAATTTAGAAATCAAACTATGCCTTTTCATACACACATACATACAGAGAAGGTAAAGACAATCATGCAGTTTATAGTGCTTGAAACAAATGAGAGGAAAAGGAACTTTACAACCTTGTAGTTCATCTTCTCTATTGTTGTCATTTTCCTCCCATTCTCCTCCTTCCCATACCAAACTCAGAATGCTTGCTCATCCTCAAGCAACTATTAGAACCGTGGCTATGGGGCTAAGATGGATCATGAATGTCTTACACAAGAAATGTTAGTAGTACATGTGTTTCAAGCAAGCAAAATTAAAGATAATAATCAAGGCACAAGAGACAGAGACATTGTGATTGCAAGCTTAAGAAGGTGAGCATAATACTTTGCATAAAGAATAAGTGGCACAACAAACTTAGTGTGACACTTTCACTTGGAATCAATGCAAGTATCCAGTAAAGATTTGAAGCAAATTGTGTTGCATAGCAACACCAAACTTAAAATGCAATCCTATGTCCATTTATTTGAATTAAAACCAGGCAAATGAAACTGTTCTTTATTAAATACGATCACTAAGCCAAGAATCTGTCATTAATAAAGCTCTCTTGGTGATGTATTAATAAACACAGCAAATAAGCAGACTAAAATGAAAGCATTAAAAACAAAGAATTAACTAAAGTAAACAGAATAACAAAATATCAAACCAAAAGAAAATTAACACTGCAAAGACATTATGGGTATGCAGACAAGTGGTGTTGCTGAATGATTTACATAGAAAAATAGGTGGCACACCAAACTTAGAATCTTGGTGTGTCGCTTTCATTTTTGATTTGATGCAATCATCCAAAAAGATTGAAAACAATTTGTTGCAAGGCAACACCAAACTTAGAATGTAACCATATGCCAATTTATTGAATTTGAAACAAAACAAAGAACTAAAGCAAAGCAGAGAAGAGAATTTGTACCTACTGTTGACATGTTGTTTACTTTCTTCCTCTTCTTCCAGTTTGTTAAGAGGAATGACTTCAAGAGGGGAGAAGTTTCAGTTATTGTCCCCCGTCTTGGTCTTCTTTCAACAAGCTCCCTTGTGAAATTGGCTTGATTGATCTTGCTTGCTGGATCAGGGGGAGGATTGTTTGCAGTTGACCTTCTCATGAATGTTGTCCTTGGTATCTTGGTCACAATCCTCTTCTTGGTGCTTTTGTCAATTGCCTTCACTTCTTGGATGTCAAGACATGGTTGCTGTGTGATTATTGGAGTGATTTCTTCATTAAGGGCCTCTTGTATTGGTGGTTTCACGAGCCTTTCCTTCATGTGATTTTCTGCTTCACTTGAGTGTGAATTCTCTGAAATGACTTCCTCACTTTCATGCTCCTCCACTCCTTTCCTTGCATCCAACTTTTGTTTTAATAGCTCTATCATGGGGGAGGTTTGTCGATTTTCCCAACATCTCTTCATCTCCTCTTCAAACCTTTCAATCATGGAGTCAAGTGTTGAGGCGTTTTGGTCCAGGGGAGTTTGTGAGAGCTGTGAGTCTTCATGTTCTCTTGTTATCTCAAGTGCAGTTTCAGGTTCAACCACCTCATTCTTCCTTGAAAGTTCACTTGATGCAGTGGCCTCCTTATCTTGCTCTTCCACTTTATCCTTCACATCTGTCAATTGGTCTTTATTTCCCTTGCTTAGTAGTTCTAAGCGTTTATCTGTGTCCTCCAATTGCTTATCTATCTCCTGAGAAAGGATTTCTAGTTCCCTTCAAGATTGTTGACCTTCCTCCACCATCCTGTTAAACCTGGACTCAAGTTTTGAGAGTCTTTGGCTCGTGGAGGTTTGTGTTGAGGCATATTTAGGTGATGAAGAATTGTCAATTGAGAAACTGGGACGTGAGGGTGAATGCTCTTTCATTCCTTGGTGATACTCCCAGCCACCATTAGAATAATGACTTGAATCATTTTGTGGTGGTGGTTGGTATCCCATATGATTTTCTTGCTCATCTTGTGTTTCTGAAGCATAGCTCCATGAATTGGAGTGCCCAAAATTTGAGGTTTCTTGGTGATATTCCCAACCACCATTAGAGATTGGTGATGGTGGGTAATATCCCATAAAATTTGTTTGATCATAAAATGAGTTAAACTCCATTTGAATTTTGTAAAACACAACACCAAGAAAAATTGAAATTCATATCTCAGAGATGAATTTCTTAGTGAGGCAATAACTCAAACACCATGGTTTCAACTTAGAACAGAGAACAAAAATAAAGAAAATGCTTAATCTAGACTTCTCACCCACTTAATCATTGTTGATCTAATCAATCCCCGGCAACAGCGCCAAAAACTTGATGAGCGGAAAACGATCCGACACAAAACTCACCGGCAAGTGCACCGGGTCGCATCAAGTAATAAAAACTCACGGGAGTGAGGTCGATTCCACAGGGATTGATGGATCAAGCAACTTTAGTGGGTGATTAGTTTAGTCAAGCTAACATTGGTGAATTGTGTGAAGAGTGACCGACAGAAAGTAAATTGCAAGAATTAAAGGTGCAGAAGCTAAATTGGACAGAAACTCAAATGGACAGAAGCTTAAATGACAAGAAATGTAAATTGCAAGAATCTTAAATTGCAAGAATTATAAATTGCATGAAATTGTAAAGGGAATTGGGAATTGGATTTGCAGAATTTAAACAAGGAAAAGTAAATTGCAACAATTAGAAGATTGGAATATAACTTGATTGAATCGGATCAAAAAACAGAAACGTAAATAAACATGAAAAGCATTAAACAGAGAATGTGAAATTGGAATTCAGATCTCAGGACCCAAGAGACTAGATAACCAAGTCTAGATCTCAATGCCTTCCTAGATCCAACAAGAGCAATTGCAAAGAAATTAAAGAAATGTAAAGTGCAGAAGGAGTAGATGAAGAAGCAATTAACCGAAATTGAAATTCAAGTGTGCAGTAAATGAAGCAGAGAGATCTTAGGATGAGATTGAAACAGAATTCCTTCAATTCTCCAACCCAAGACTCAAAAAAAGAACAAATTAAAGAGAGAGCTCTCTACTACTACTCCTAGTGCTCCCTAGTGGAGCCAGCCCCCTTCACAAATATGAAAATGATGCCTTATATAGGCTTTACAAAATGGAAATGAAAATGAAATTAAAAACAAATTACAATTAAATAAAATTCCTATTTTATCTATTTCTTGTGCCTTTGAGTGATGATCATGGGCCCTTGCTCTTGAGGGAATTGGGTTGATAGAGGCCTTGGTTGATTGCTCTTGGAGTTTGAGGAGGAACCGAAGTGAACCGGGTTTGAATTTGCAAAAGTTGGAGTAAAAGTTTGAGCCAAAGTTAGGGGTCTAACTTTGGCCCCAACTTTTCATAGCAGCTAGCATCATTTTGCTGCTACTCACGTTGGTGCCAACGTTAGGGGTCTAACTTTGACCCTAACGTTGGCCTTGCCTTGTGTGCTTGTGGCGCTAACTTTGTCCTCTTGTCATGTTGCCAATTTTATGCCCAATATAGACTATCATATATGGTTGGAAAGCTCTAAATGTCAGCTTTCTAACCCACTTGGAATCACTTCAATTAGACATCTACAACTCACGTTATGATCATTTGAAGAGGGCATGGTTGCTGGCTTTGGTGTGCAGCGTTTGAGGTAAAGTTTGCCTCAAACGTTAGCGAAAACGCCAGTTCTGGAGGCCCAAACGTATTGTCCACCCCATACTATTATACATTGTTAGAAAGCCCTGAATGTCTACTTTCCATTGCCGTTGGAAGCGCATCAATTGGAGCTCTACAGCTCGAGTTATACTCTGTTGAAGGTGCAGAGGTCAGTTGGCCACACTGCAGGTTGCCACCATGTTCGTTTATGCACATTGCGGGGCAGTTTTCTCCCTCAATTTTAGTGTCCACCATGCAGTGCCATATATGCTTGGAAAGCTCTTGATTCCTACTTTCCAATGCTTCTTGAATCACCTCATTTGGAGCTCTGTAGCTCAAGTTATTCTTGTTGGAAGTATACCCCTTCAAGCTGTTGTGGTGTGTGGCGCCAACGTTAGCCCAAAAGTTAGGGGGCTAACGTTGGCGCAAACTTTTGCTCATTCCTTTACATCTTCATGTGCCAACGTTAGCCCAAAAGTTAGGGGACTAACGTTGGCGCAAACGTGGGTGGCCCTGGGAAGAAATTTTTCATGCCAACGTTAGCCTCCAAGTTAGGGGGCTAACGTTGGCGCAAATGTGAGTAGCCCCTGGGAGTGTTTTTCAGCTTCCAACGTTAGCCTCCAAGTTAGGGGGCTAACTTCAAGGCTAACTTTTCACCCAAAACTTTTTGTCCTCTCTTCCTCCTTGTTTTGAGCCACGCTTTTCTTCCTTTGGGCCACACTTTTCTTTCCTTGATTTGGTCATGGGTCACGCTTTTAGAAGCGTGGCCTAAGCCTCCAAAGTGTGCTCTAATTTCAAAGTGTGCCCAAAATTTCTCTTTTCTTCTTTTTAGCTTATTTTGTGCTCTTTTTGCTTCTTTTTCTTCTTATTTCCTACAAAGTTTATCAAATCAAAAGATCAAAGAAATGTACCATTTAAGCACCAAAGAATGCAATATTTAAGCACTAATCATAAATTTCTTGTATGAAAAAGTATAGAAAAACATGACATGGTGACATGTCATCAGAAACTTAAACCATACCTTGGCCGATCACTTAGTTCACCCAAGGCAGCCTCACAACTCAAAATTACAGCCCCTCCAAGCTCAATCAAACAGCCCCAAAACAAGCCTTGGTCACCAACAAACCTCCAAGTAATCCCAATTCAAGTCCAATGCATAAACACCCTCTTAAACTACACCTAATACACATATATATGTTCCAATTCAGTTTTCTATTACCAAAAATAAGATTGAGCTAGGGTTAGGGTGTTCTTACCATACCCATATGCTCAATAGCTTGAGCCCACAAGTTCCAGAAGCTAACTTGAACCTAGAACATAGAAATTGGACAAGATTCACCATAGGTTTCCAAGTTTACCAAAGAAAGAGGGATAGGGATTCTGAACTTAATAGGAGGCTTACCAGTAAAATTGTTCAGATAAAAAGGTGGAGCTCGACGCGTTGAGCGCGTGGCCACGAACGGTGCGACGATCAGAGCCCGGACGGAGGAGTTATGGTGGATCAAAGGGTTGGGGTTTGAGAGCTTTTCTCCCTTTCCTCCAATTCTGTTTTGGCATTGCAGCAACTAATGAGGAAGAAGAAGGCTGCTGTGTCCTTTATATTATGGGTCCGGTTGGACCCACGGGCTCAGCTTGGGCCCCGGTTCAACCAGTTCAGCCCTTCTGGTCCGATTTTTGGGCCAAATTTTCGAAATTGGTATCAAAATTCTCGTTTCGACGAGCTCTATCCTATTCTGATATTAGTTTTGCATTTTTAGCTTTCCTAAATAAAATGCAATTTATTAACTAATTAATTACCGATTTTAGCGGGGTTTACATCCTACCCACCTAATTAGGAATTTTGTCCTCAAAATTCAGCTTCAGTTATCTGAAAAGAGTTGTGGGTAGTCCTTCGGCATATTCGGAGTTTCTTGAGTTCGTTACCCACTTCCAGCTTCACTTTTTACATTCTATAGTACATAACTTCTACTCTGCCTGGCTGCTTGGCCATGGTATCTTATTATATGTCCTAACCGAGGTTACTCGAAGCGTGAGATCCTTCCTCAGTAGCATTGATACAAGTTCTAATACGTGATTGATATTAGAAGTGTACTCCTGAAGTTGAGATGTGTTACATGGTACCAGTTTGGAAGATATAGGATATGGTTATCTGATATGCCACTGGTCTAATTCTCTTCAGAATCTGACAAGTCCGTCCTTGTCATTACCCTAGATCCCAAAACACTTTGGTTTTAATACCTTCATCTTGACTCACTCACTGATTTCAACTTGTTAAAGTAACCTTCTCAAGTTTAGGACTTCCTTGGTTCATGTAATCCTTTTGTCGGCTTTTTATAGTAAGATTGTTAACTCGAATTTGCGTAACTCTTCTCTGCTGCCTCGGCTATTAAATTCAGGAACTAAGGTATTTGATGCTCTAGTTTTTATCAATGCAGTAGTATTTAGCGCTCTGTGAAGCTCCATCTTCTCCGCTAGTCCTCGATAATCTAATACGAAACCGATAATTACTCTTCCTTACTTCCGATGTAAAATCTTCAATGGTTGCAGCATTCCGAATAGTTTCTAGTGGTCCTCCTTTACTTCTTCATGCTTTAAAACGCCATAAATACATTGCCACTTTATTCTTTATTTCTAATAACCCAAAAACATCTTCTTTGATTCATGGTACGTCTTGGCAGCTTCATGGTAACTTTGAAAATCCTTTCTCATGAGTTTCAGACAATAATTCCTTGTCTTAACTTCTGATTTAAACACTTAACATCCTTCTCGGTATCTTCTTGATTCAACAGGTTTTAGTACTTCTAGTAGCTCCTTATCACTACTATTGCACTCCCTAAGCCCTTAATCCTACGATCTCTATTTCGGCATTTGCGTTAGGCATATAAATCTCTTTTTAATTCTTCTTTGTTTACCGAGCCTTGATATCTTTAGCGGCTCCTTATTGTCTCGCTATGCGTCCCGCATCTCGTCGATACCATGTTGTAAACTGGTAATGGACTTAGTCTGATATTTTCACTCTACACTCACATTCTCCAACGTAGAACTTCAAATCATCTAACATTTTCTCCTTTGAAATTAACGTCCAAGAATCCCTTATAAACTTCTTGCTTAGGGCATCTACTACAACCTCATGATGTCGCATTAGCACGCTTCTCAAGTCCCCCAATAATGCATGGTAGTAATTTCTTAAATGGTTTTTTATGCTTAAGTGATACAAGAATTGGCATAAAGATCAATCTTCTTTCCATGGCTTGAAGACTTCCAGCATATCCTGGTATTTCATTCACACGGTACACCTCGTTGCATCTATTTAGTCACAAGCGATACGATCGGTGAGGATTAGGGTTTTGAATTCTCTCATAATGTCGCTGGTTTACTTTCATGTTCCAAAGTCTTGCTTTAAAGGATTGACACTCTAATAATTGCATCTAAGGGTTATGCATGACGCAAAATCTAATACGAGTTTATTTTTCAAAGAAAAATTATGTTCAAGGGAATGAACGAATAGCATGAACGGTGTTCATAAGAATTCAAAAAAAAGTCTTATATACAGTTAACCGGAGTTGTACAGAATCAATGGGAAGCACAAGAAGAGAAATCTAGTTGCATTTCAAAAAAGAAGTTCAAATCAAAGCTTAAATAGAAAGAATAAGGCATGTTGGATTGTATAGGTTCTAGTTGGCTTAAAAGGAATGCGAGTTCCCACAAGGGAGCAATTTCACGCACCGCAGATCACTAGGATTCAAAAATTACATGATTATATTAGGATGAGTTCAAGTTAAATTCAAAAGAGACAATCTTGTACGAGTAGGGAACACGATCGAAAGAACAATGGGATTTTACAGAAGAAGGTTCAAGGTAGGACTTTGAATGTAGGCTACAAGAGAAAGGTTAGATTAAGTCGTAAAGATTAGTTGGCACGCTCTCACAAAGAAACACCTAGTTGGACGATCTTCTCTCCCAGTATTCTCTTTAACTCGGTCTTGAACTCTACTGATTCTAATAATATCTTCACTTGTGGTGCAATCAACACTGATCCAATTCTTGACACTACGTCTATGACAAACTCACGCTCTCTCTAAGGTGGAAATTCTGGTACATTTTCAAGAACGGTCTTGGAAACTCTCTCGTATAGGAATTTGGTCTCACCTCCACTTGTCTCGTGATCAATTTACAACTAAAGGTTGAACTCGCTCTATTTCTTTCTCATTGAAATCTTAATGTCAATGGATTTCAAACGGTAACTCCGCAAAGCTCTCAACGGTTCCAATTCCTTAGATATAATTCACCTGGCTTCCACCTCATCATTCGGATCCCTATCTTCCAAGAACCTAACCATTCATCTAAGTTAGCTAAGTATCGCTCTGTCTCGACAACTAGTAGACTTCGACTAATCATCGGTTCGGACTCCACGATCATCAAAATTTGTCGTGCTTCATAATTGGATCATACATATATTAATGATACGCAAGGTAGTTAAAAACTCAACTGCTAGCTTAAGGTTATCTCGGGTCTGAAGATCGGATTCGACTATATCCTAGCATTTCTTGTGTGGACAGTCTCGAGCTACATGCCTCGGCTTCCCGCACTTGTAACATACGCCTAGTCCGGCTCCGTGCGGCTCTTCTGAAGTAGTCTCTCCATAACCTTCCTGTAACATTGCTGACTTCATGGAGTAACGTTCTGCGAATTGACTTTTCATAACCAATTCAGGAAAATTTGTTAACCTTTGCCGACTCACGCAGTTGAAGATGTCTCTTCTAAGTCCTTTCTCATACTGAACACACTTCCACGCCTCAAAGTCGGCTGGATTTCCTTGACAAACTCTTGAGAGACGACACAAATTGTCGAATTCGCGGGTATAGTCAGCAACCGACATATCTTCTTGCTTCAGTTGCATTAACTCCAATTCTTTTGCAATGCGAATAGCATGTAAGAAATATTTTCCGTAGAATTCCGTCTTGAATCTACTCCAAAGAATATCTGTTAACTCTATTTGCAAGGTGTGATATAACTCCTACCACCATTCCTGAGCATCTCCCTCCAACATGTAAGTCACTATCTCCACCGACTGTACTTCCGGTATGTGCTGAGTGTATAAGAATCTCTCCGCCTCTCGAAACCACAAATCAGCCTCTAGCGCATTAGCGTTTCCATTAAACTGGGGTGGACCACTCTTGAGGAAATCAGTAAGAGTCATGGACCTATAGTATCGACCTGTGTTGCTCGTACCAGCACCCAAGCTTCCATCTCGGGGTCCTCGCATTGGTTTGGTCCTAGGATTTTCCTTCCAGTTACATCACTCGGATCCGCGAGTCAAAATTTGGTCCCTGTTCACACCAAACAGTTGATATTAAGGTGATCAGTCTCATTATCTCAGGTTTAGTGCTTAAGAGTCCCAAATGCATGATCACGAACATGTATGCTACACATATTAGTTAGATATCCTAATAGCACATAGACATATACACAGAGAATACACAATAGCATATTCAGTCTGTCCTCAGGCTCTATAGGAACGAACTGCTGTGATACCATAATGTAACACCCTACCATACTTAGTATTATGCTTAAGTCATAAGACTGAGATAGTAAGGTATTACGACCTCTAAGAATAGTAATATATATATAATAATAATAAAGAAAAAGTTATTTAACTAGGAGCCTTGAAAAACAGGTAAAATAAAATCGCAAAATAAAAAGCGCAACGCTCAGGAAAGGATTACTTGCGTGCTAAGAAACCTAATAGGAACATGATAAAACAATAAACGAAAAGATAAAGAAAAGCCAAAGAACAGCATAACTAGCCCCTGACTCAGCCTGCGAAGCTAAGGCTGGCCGGAGGATACATATATACATATAAACATACATAAGTGTCCCCAAAATATACCAAAATATCAAAGTAAACTCCTATCTCTCCCTCAACCTCTAAGAGGAGCAGCGTACATAAGTTACTTGGAGAGTAAGCTACACATATATATACATATATACAAATAGAAACCAAAATACACCCAAGGACTACTTCGCTTTCCAGGATCCAGACGCCTAGCGAGGAGCCTCTCGACCTGCATCTGAAAAACAACAATACAATATGGAATGAGAACCGGAGGTTCTCAGCATGGTAAAAGTGCCACGCGTATAATAAATAAGGTCCTGAGAATGCCATAGGCAATCCTAGAACTCTGTTATTCAGTTATCCAACTTAAGTTCTAAACAGAAGCCATAAACTGGGGTAGGTATTCTATATCTACCTAACTTACTCAAGTTCAATCCTAACCTAACACCAAATTGTTTCTCCATTTCCTTCATTTTCTCCACCATTCATAATGCAACAGAAACAAGCAACTAAACAAGTTCACGCACAGGTAATGAGCAGATAGTACAAAGAGCAAGTATAACAGGTAGCAGGTGATATATATCAATTAGGCAAACTCAGGAAATACATAGCAATCAAAACAAACAAATGCATATGATGCATGCCTGTCCTATGGCTGATGGGACCCATCTGTCGGTTATCCAGCCAACCCGACAAGTCCGAAAATCTTAGACTGTCCCCCGTCGCGCATCCCCAAGAGTCTATGCATAGAGTTCACATTCAATCATCATATAAATTACTCAATGAGGGTTATCCATACCCGAGAATTTATACGTGCCCGGTCACCCTTACGACGTTGGGTTAACAGAGTATCGAGAATCAACCTGGAACACGAGGTGGCGAGCCACGGTTCTTACCCAGGGAAACTCGTATCTCAAATATCATTATTCATAAGCCATAGTAATTATTATCAATACATCATCAAATATCAAGCCTTAGCGTTAAACTTTGTCTTCTCGGACCCATGATTATCACTAAGACATCCTCGACACTCTATTTTCTTTTCTGTTTTTAATATAACAAATGAACTCGGAATTGGGAAAACTTTATGTCCAGATGTTCATCTCGGAATAAACTTTCTAACGAACTAAAAATCATAATTTTCTGATTTAACTAGTCTCAGAAATAAAGGAAAAACGCTGACTGCTCTGCAGTGCATAGAAACCAGAAAACAGCAGCATCATACGATATCTAAAATTTCATATAAAATTCAAATTAAATCCAATAGCCTTAAAAATTAACATGGTTCAACTTAACATATCCAGGTTTCTTTTCCAATTGATTTCAGGTCAAAAAAATTTTTAATGAAGGAGTTATGTAACTTGAAAATTGAGTAACTTTCTACATAATTCTGTTTTAAAAACCAATGAACATGTCCTCTTCCAAGTCCCATAACTCACTCATTAAAATATGAAAAGCCCTGAAATTTAAATCACAACTGCTAAGCATAATTAATTTTTATCTCCAATTGGTTGCATCTGAATATCCATCCATAATCAGAAGTTATAAACTCTCAAAGTTACTTATCTAAGAAAAAAGAATCTGGCTTTTATTGTATAACGCATCGTAGTTCAAAAATTCATATCTTTAAAACCACAAGCCCAACCATTCTAAAATTTTATGACGTTAAAATAATAGAACTAAGTCTTTATTTAAAATTGGTTTTATTTCAAAATTCATCTTAAAACATTCGCAGCAGAGCCAACAAATTACTGCTGTTTTAAAAATCATGCAGTAAAAATCAGATTCCACGACTACAATTTGAAAATTCACCATAAATTATATATTTAACGAAAAGATCTCAAATTCTCCAGTTTAGTTTCAAATATTCTGAGGTTTAACCAACACTTGGTTTCACGCAATTCCAATCATCACAGAATTAGTTATAGCATATGCAATATCGCCACAACACAATTCTATATCCTTATTAACAAACACAATTCATAATCTTCCAATTCAAAAAAATCCATTAACCCATTCCCTTCATTCATTCATAACCAATCATAAATCATCTTCAACCAATTAAACAAGCCATAACCACCAAATTCCATTAACATAATTCAACCCTCATTAATGATCTCAAGCTTACATATTTGACACTAGCAAATCATAATCATAACTTCCATCACTAACTCAATTTCAGGAGTGCACAATTAACAATTTCAACACCTCATAAATTCTAATACAAGTTTGTCCACCATTTATGCCAACATCATCACAAGACTAATCATTAAATGCAATAATCAATTCAACTTATCCTATGGTTCCTCTAACCTAAGTTTTCACAACACCGTAAATATTAAACGTGCGAAACTTAAACCATACCTTGGCCGATCACTTAGTTCACCCAAGGCAGCCTCACAACTCAAAATTACAGCCCCTCCAAGCTCAAACAAACAGCCCCAAAACAAGCCTTGGTCACCAACAAACCTCCAAGTAATCTCAATTCAAGTCCAATGCATAAACACCCTCTTAAACTACACCTAATACACATATATATGTTCCAATTCAGTTTTCTATTACCAAAAATAAGATTGAGCTAGGGTTAGGGTGTTCTTACCATACCCATATGCTCAATAGCTTGAGCCCACAAGTTCCGGAAGCTAACTTGAACCTAGTACATAGAAATTGGACAAGATTCACCATAGGTTTCTAAGTTTACCAAAGAAAGAGGGATAGGGATTCTGAACTTAATAGGAGGCTTACTAGTGAAATTGTTCGGATAGAAAAGTGGAGCTCGACGCGTTGAGCGCGTGGCCGCGAACGGTGCGGCGATCGGAGCCTGGACGGAGGAGTTATGGTGGATCAAAGGGTTAGGGTTTGAGAGCTTCTCTCCCTTTTCTCCAATTCTGTTTTGGCGTTGCAGCAACTAATGAGGAAGAAGAAGGCTGCTGTTTCCTTTATATTATGGGTCCGGTTGGATCCACGGGCTCGGTTTGGGCATCGGTTCAACCGGTTCAGTCCTTTCGGTTTGATTTTTGGGCCAAATTTTTGAAATTGGTATCAAAATTCTCGTTTCTATGAGCTCTATCCTATTCTGATATTAGTTTTGTATTTTTAGCTTTCCTAATTAAAATATAATTTATTAACTAATTAATTACAGATTTTAGCGGGGTTTACATTATGCCTCACTAATTATTTTTCCAATAAAACTGGTAGAAGAGGCTGGATCTCTTCTTATTTTTCTAATCTTAACTGTGATGTGATAGCTTCATTTGTTGTTATATACGGTTGATAATGAGATTGGAAGTTAAAATGAAAAAAATAAGAAGCTGCAAAGACTTACTAGGATTCTCAGCAGTAACTATAGATGTTCCATCAAAATCACAAGTTCCCTTCACCGTAATAACTTCCTCTTTGTCTTGAAGACACCACATAGACCCTTCACCGTAACAAAAATCATGAGTGCTGATGACTAATGTGCCATTTAATTTTCAATTTTCAATTTTCAATAATTTATCGTATTATTGTCTAAGTAAAGCATATAAAGTCAGTATTTTGCTTCTGTCCTTGATGGGGTTATTAATTTATAGTTTAACAATTCTCATAACTAAGAGCACTTGAGGGGTTGCTTAGTCAAATTTGAAGACTGCAGTATACTTTTCAAGAAATAAAAGATCTATAGCAATCTATTTAATTGTATTATTAGCTATCTTCTACATAACTCTGATTACAATTTCGTTAATATTTTGCAGACTCTTAAATAATTACTGATTTTTTTGTTATCTTTTTTTTTTACTAAATTTTGCAGACTTTTAAACAATTACAGTTTCTTACCTTGTAATAATAGTTAGATTTATAATTATGCACTTTTTTTTTTTAAATGATAGTTGCATTTAACTACTTGTCTATTACTCCATCTTTAGGCTTTGCTACAGGCTCTTAGTGATAGAAAGGATATTAATCAGTTTGGTGACTTCTCTGCTTCACTTGATGAAGCATTAATACACGTTTCACTGGTAATTTGCATACCAATTGTAGAAATGATCATTAGGCATTAGTCAAAGTTTAAATTTAAATGGTGTGAATAGAATTTCATTATAGAACATATTGATGTTAATCCATGTATCAATCTCGTATAGTGGGACAATGTTTAGTTGTTTCTTATTATTAGGGGAGAAGGTGTGATTTTTTCCTTGCTTAGGTATATGATAATTGGAGTAGGTTTGGTATTACATTTAAAAATTCAACAATCTAATATTGTCATGCTGATTAATGTACATAAAAATAATTTGGGACTATTGAAATTAAGTTAGCTTTTGTATTAAGGCTCATGCATTCTCAAGCAATGAATGCATACAAGGCTACTGAATTGTAATTAGAAATTTCAAGTGTGAATTACATTCCCATTTGTTGTAAGCTTATTTTTCTCAAATAAATTTTGCTTGCTCTTAATACTTATATCTTTCTTCCTAACCTTGTCCAGGATTTATCTGGCCGGCCACATTTAAGTTATAATTTGGATATCCCTATCCAGAGGGTCGTGACATATGATGCTCAGGTAGTGCATTTTCATTTGATTATTTTATCATTGAGCTTAGAATTTTATTGAATAAGCTTTAGACTGTTGAGCCCCTAATTTTTTCAGCATAGATTTATTTTAATGTGACACTCTTATTGTATTTGCTGTTGGCTATACTTTTTTCTTTATTTGTATCTTCATTGATGAGTACTCTTGGTATCCTGTATGTAGTTAAAATTAAACACTGACTTTGTATCTATAGGGTGTCCAGAAACAGCTGCCTGTGGGGGCATCATGAGTGACTCTGTTGGTGAAAAATTTGAAGAAAAAATTATTGTGGTCCAGAATTTTGGAGGAGGTAAGAAAACTAGTGTATTTACTGATTCTTGTGTTTTACTATGATGGGAGCTCAAAATCTAAAATAGAGATTGAGAATTTGTTTGTGCTGCACTGTCCCGAATCCTTTGAATTATAATGACTTCCTTTTATTGTTTGGTAGTTTCATTTAGGTTGGTGTTTTCAATAGTGTAGTTTAACTCTTTATATTGAAATAATTTTCATCTTCTACAATAAAAACAGAATGGTCCATAGGCTTTTCAACCACTTTATATTGAGCATGTTTTATTTTTGTAGAAATATAAAATCTTATTGTGGACTCTTCAGATAATGAAAAAGCTTGTAGACATTGTGCATTTTTTATATTTGGAGATACATGAAGCATTTGACAGTGCTGGTGCTTTCAAGAACTACAAATAATTGATTATGAGCATTTGACAGTATGGAATATCTCCTTAGGGTTCCAGTTTTTGCACTCAATCTCTGCTACCTATCCACTAGGGAAGACCATTATTAAAATGTGCATTTTGCTTCTGGTATTTTGTTTTGGAGATGTCATTCTCGTGATTTGTTACTACTTTATTCTTGTGATATTTTAGCCATCTTTAGGTTGCTCTTATTTTTGTGTTTGTTTAGATGTAAAACATGTATGCGATAAGAATCCTTATTAAACATTTTCATTTATTATAATAACAAAGTTTACAAGAAAATTATGAAGTTAGATTTGATCATAATTGTGACAGGAAATGAAAGATCAAGGAGTGCTTTACAACTGATTTGTTATTACTTTACTTGTGATATTTTAGCCATTTTTAGCTTGCTTTTATTTTTGTATTTGTCTTGATTTAGAAGCAATATAATTGAGTAGCTTTATGAAGCTAATTTTTTTAATGTAGTTTTGCAAATTGTGGGGTTATAAACCTCCACAATATACATTTTTTTAAACTACTTTCAAAATTGCAACGGTTTACAAACGGCTGCAATATTTTTAGAAAAACCTATTAACCGCTGCGAAATCAATTATTTGATTTATTGCGGTTGTGCCAGCGTTTTTTCAAAACCGCCGCAAAATCAAATCTCCACCCCTTAATAGGCAACGCTTGTGGAACCGCTGGAATTTCGTTTCGCGGCGGTTTAAAACCGCCGCTATTCAGCGTGTCTCTTGTAGTGAATAAAACATTTCTTCTCTCTCTATGTACAATATAAAGCTTTTCTTTTTCTTTCTCTCTTCATATACTACAAATACAATATTAGTATATAAATTATCGTTATTATGGTAGGATATTAATATTAGTGAATATTAATACTAGAGTCTTTTATTTACACTTTTTTATTTTATCTTCCTTATTTATTTATTTCGCAACATTTATCAATTATTGTCTAACTTTTGCTTAACTTACCTTTTGTGGTAAGTTATAAATTTTTAAAAATAATTTATTTTTATATCTTTTAAATTAAATATTAATTTTTAATTTTTTTTTTAGTAAATAGGCACCACTTTTTGATACCATAATATTCACCTTTTAATTATTCTACGTGGATGATAAAAATGAACAATTAAATTAAATTATTTATATAAAATATATATTAAAAATAAATTAAATAATATATTTATATACTGACACATAATGAGTAATTTAATAATTAATTTTCATTATGTACATAATATTTTTGTATATTTTATTTTAAATTAAATATATTATATTCCGTAGCATTTTTTATGAATGTGACAAAATACACAGATATGGAGTAATCTTTATATAGATATATTGACGAACCGTATGCTAACTTTGTTCAAGAAATAAGACAAAATTACACAATTCACACGTATAGGTAACCAAGAAGATACAAGTATCAGCAAAAAAATAGACACCGGCGAATAGGAACAAACTTTAGCTAAGGGACGATTTCTCATTTTATTAGTTGCTTATTGCTTCAAGAGGATGAAAACAACACATAACATACATGACCTCAAGAATTTGATTCTATATTATGATAAAGTATAAGGTTATCCTACACGCACTGCAATGACAGCTAGCTGCAGATTAACTTATTACCATTCTTTTTTCTAGCTATTTACAGCCTTAGGAAAGAAGAAGAAAAAAAGATCAAATATTTGATTCTATATATTTTAATAAAGTGCTGGACAATATGATTAGGCTTCTTAATGGTGACAGGTTTGAGAGAACAAGAAATTGAAAGTTAATATATATGGTTTTTCAAGTCTATATTGAAAGTTAATATATGTTTTTTCGAATTTTTTTTCATGATGTGTGTGTGTGTGTTTTTTTTGTCTACTCTCTTTTACAAGTCTATAATAATTAATAATTAAAATAAGACTCCATGATGTGCTATACTATAGTCTTGAATTAAAATGACATAGTAATTGCTAATCAACCATGCATGTATATAAAGAGTCATAATTATTAATTAAAGCTTAAACAACATTATTATCCACAGCTTGTTGGTCCTCAGCCTCACCAGACATTTCTTCCAGTGATTTTCCTTTAGATTCAGGAACTAAGAATGTGAAGAAGAAGCCACAGACGTTAACCACACCCAAGATTATAAGGGTGTTCCTGACACCAATTCCTTTCTCAGCGTAAATAAATCCAAAAGCACCAACCATAGCTCCAGCTTTGCCTGCAGCAGCTGAAATGCCATGACACGTTGATCTAAGCCTAGCAGGGAAGATCTCGGCAGGGACCACAAAAGTGGTGGCATTGGGTCCAAAGTTGGCGAAGAAAAACGTCAGTGAGTACATCACAACAAAGCCAATCTGGTTTCCCTTCAAGGTCCAATGATGATAAGGTATTGCCAATGCAAACATGAAAACCGTCATGAAGAAGAATCCCATCAACTGGATGGCAAACCTCCCCACCCTATCAATGAGTGCCACCGTGAACCAGTAACCGGGAACAGTGCTGCACAGTGCAATCAAAGTCTGTGCTCTCGCAATCTTGTAAACCTCTTCAATTGCGTTCATTGTCTTAGCCGGTGGGATCCAACCGATGGCACTAAAGATATCTTTCTGGAACAGATTCTGGCTGTAGTAAGCAATATCCAAAAGGAACCAAGTTGTGGCGGTTCCAACAAGGTGAAGCCCATGCCGCTTAACAAACTCTCTCGAGAACAATCCAAAATCGTTGCCTCCCCCTGTTTCTTGCTGCTCAATCTTCTCTTGCTCTGCTTCAATCTCAACCTCAAGAACCTTGGACATGTCCGAAGCTGCTTGCTTTGCGTTCTTCACCACCAAGGCCGTGTACCTTGCTGTCTCCGGCATCTTCATCCTCCAGTAGTACGTCGCAAGAGCGGGCAGGGCGCCAAACATCAAGATTATCCTCCAAACGTAATCGGCTTCCGGAACTGTGGACCCCACGTGGTCGAATTCAAACGCCGGAGCAGGGTGCAGTCCCTTGAAAATGGACGAAACTATAATTGCAACCATGCCACCGGCAAGGATTCCAAATCCCTGCATGGCAAAGACCGCCGCGATGAATGCTCCACGTGTCTTCTTGTTGGCGTACTCAGACATAATGGTTGCAGAGAGAGGATAGTCGCCGCCGATCCCAAACCCAAGCCAAAACCTAAATCGAGGACAAATAAATCAACTAATAATAATAAGTTATGGTTGGAAACTTGCATGCACATTTTCTTGGTACCAAGTTGACAATTTAACTAAATGTATTAAATTATCTAATTTTGATAACTGCACGAAAATCTGTTCTTACATATTTATACTAAGAACAAGAAATAAGGTATAAGAATAATAAGTTATTGATACTAACCTAAAAAAGCAAAGAGTGACCATAACAGATTTAGGCTCTTTTCCAAAGGAGAGTCCAGAGGCAAGGGAACAAATAACCATGAGCATGAGTGTCATTCCGTAGACACGCTTCCTTCCCATCTTGTCGCCCAGCCAACCGAAGAATAGTTGGCCGGCGAGGGTGCCGCAGAATGCGACACCATTGATGGCAGAAGAGACGTTGGACGGAAGAGAACCCGGGTTATTAGAGCCATCGTAATAGTAAAAGCGGCCAAGTAGCTTGGTGACCAGGGAGATGCAAAAGAGGTCATAAGCATCAGTGAAGAAACCCATCCCGGCGATCACAATGGCAGTAAAGTGGTACCATTGTGTCTTTGCAACATCAAGTGCATTCAGAACCTGCAATTGTTCCTTGGCCATCTTCTGATAATATCAAAGATTGGCTTAATGTATAACTGTAAAATTAAATAACACTTCTTATCTCATTGATAAATATACAAGGTGTGGGTGGTGACAAGTAACGAACATGTGCACGTGACACGCATTAGCAGCCAATCAATATATAAATGGACGAAGAATCAAACAGTGATTGAGTATTCAAATAAAAAATAACAAACATGGAAAACTAGAGAGATAGGGTAATAATAATAACAATAGGACAAAACAGGGTGATACAATTTCCACAACATGCAGTCAATATGAAAGAAACAGGTTTCAACTTTCAAGGCTGTGGGGGCCATAAGTTCCCAAAGTGATAAAAACAGGTTTCAACAGAGTCATTGGCACTGGTCAGCTGAATGATGCAACCTTTGCCATGAGTATTAATCTTGTATCATCATGATGATTGGTAGTGCCACTAGTTATGATATGCTTGTCTACAATTTTTTTTAGACAATTCCGTATATGTTTTTCAATAGGGAGATATATCAAGATAAATATTTAATTATTTAACACATAGACTTCAATCACGGAACCATTTTTTTAATTAATATCAACTTATTTTTTAAAATTTAAAATTTTAAACTTAAATTTTAAATTTGATATCTTAAATCTTAACCTTAAATTCAAATTTTCAAAAAATAAAAATAATTTTATAATAAAAGACTAACTAATATTAACTAGTTAAGAATTAATATAATTTCTTATATTTTTTATTGTATATAATAGAAGATTAAAACATTAGTATACAATTTCTTATCATTTTTAATTTATTCACATCTATTCCACAACTAAACATAATAGAATAAATCAGAAGATCCAACATGAAAGAAGAAAAAGTAGAAACAGAAAAAATCTCCAAAGTTGTAGCTAAACAAAAATCATGTGACAAAGGGAAGTCTTTTTTTTTAAAAATAATTCGAATTGCAACTTGCACGAGTTTGAAAGGTGGTAGCATCGTAAGCAAACAAAGAATACATACGGAACCGGATCAAAATTCATAAGCTTCATGTGAATACGTACATACAAAATTAAGTTAGACCATAAAAAAGTTAAATTTTTATTAAACTTTTGCTCTTAAATAAAATAAGACTTGTGAAGAACAATTAGCTAATTCATCATGTCTAATGAAAGAAAAAAAATAACAAAGTATAATAAGAAATTAACTAAGAAAGTAAGAAAAGATATCTAAAACTTGATGAGATATAGATGGTACCTGATGAGTAAAGAGTGAATGAGGGGACGGAAAAAGAAGTGATGAAGAAAGATGAGAATGGTGTTCGTGTTCTTATAAGAGTGAGGAGGGAGACACGTAAGGAATACAAACAGAGAAAGGATAACACAATAAAAGAAAATGTGAAGTGTGGTGTTGTGTGGTGTGATGGGGTTCAGTATTTAACTCTCAAAGACTCTGTCATGTGATCAGAGAAAGAGAGTTAAAGTTGGATTAACAACTATCAAGAATCTATCTTTACTGTAGAATATTCTACTTCACCCCACCACATCTTTAACTCTCTCAGATTCTCTCTTTTATTCTGTTTATTTTTAAATTTTAATTCTTTTTTAAAATGTGTTTATCTTTTTATTTTAAATTTTAATTCTTTTTGAAGAAGTGTTATCTTTTTCGATAGATAATTATATTACGGTATAACAGAAAAATAAAAAAGAGCTATTATGTTATAATATATATTTAATATTTATAAAAAATGAATTATAATTTTAGTTAAAAATTATAAAATATATACAAATAAATATAATATATTTAGTAATTAATTAATAATATTCATAAAATATTTTATTAGTTCTAAATGTTGATAGGAGTGAAAGTGATAGTAATTTGATGACTTAACCATTTTGTGGGGTGCTTTAGTAATGGAATTCTCTGAATTGAATAAATAGTATCAATGATTTGAACTTTAAAAATTTGTTTAAAATAATAAGGAAAGATTGGATATTCGAGAGTGTATTCTCCTTAGTAGTAGGCTAATAGCGTTTTTTTTTCCTAATATTACAAGAGGCTACTAATTGAAAAGTTTAATTTTCAGTTTTATTCTCTTAGCTTTCACTCGATATATATAATTTAGGACAAAGAGTTATGATGAGGTATGTTAACGTGCATGTTTAGAATCACGTTATTTTGTGCAAGTAGTAAAAATAGTTATTGAAATAGATAAAAATATATTTTGAAGATGTCTCCTAATTTTTAGTATCTCTCACAATATTGAAGAAAGATTTTGTTTGAGTTAAAATAAATAGTTAGTGGTATTTAATTTTCTAGTATAGTGTTCCTTTGTTAATGTTTTAAAATTGTGTAATCTTGTGATTTTCTAGAATATATTCATAAAAGTTAGATGATAAGGTTGATGAAAATTTGTCATATAAATCACATTGGTTTTATAGAATTTAAATGTATGATTTTGTTGATTTTGAGTGCTTCTTTTGCTGTATATATGTTACTTTGGTCACTTTTCCATGGGCATAGGTATTTTTTTTGGATAGAATATTTTTCGATTGTTTTACTTATAAAAGATAATACACAATAGGAACTAACTCAGAATAATATGATATTGGATTTAGCTAATATATATTTTTAAGGTACAAAGGACATAATAAAGTTACTGATTAAATTTTTTTTATAAAAAAATGCAAAATTTAAAATTTTAATATATTTGTTGAGTATTTATTAAAATACATTATTTAAATTTTTTTTATTACTAATAATCTTGATTTGTGTTTTTAAAATATAGATTAGCTAAATTTTATATTATTATAATCATCTTAATAAATTATTAGGATTAATTTTATTTCTTTGAATATTAATAACATATATATATATATATATATATATATATATATATATTGAATTTGTTATGCTATTTTAGTTTTAATTATTTCAAAATTATTTATATAGTGATAACATTCAAATTTTGCATTCAAATTATTTTAATTTCTCCATGGTTTTAGTTGCATAGTCAAAGTCATTAGTATGTCTTCTGTTCCCATACTACTCCACCCACTGTGAAATTATTATCCAATATTATCATGTGGAGATTTGGAAAGCAACTCTAAAAGTGTGTTTATTAGAAAGATTAAAAATATTAAAACTATTTCTTAATTAGTGTATATATTTATTTACTTCTGTTTCGCTCCTCCATCTATCTTTTATTCTTATATCAAACACTTTTAAAATCAAAATATATAAAATTCTACAAAATAACCAACGAATTAATATTACTACATGAAAATCAATACCCACATCAAATTAATTAAACCTATTGAACCTCCTTTGATGCACCCCAAAACTCAAAGGCTGAATTAATTAACCCCCTGTTGAATCATCTCTCCCTATGCTTAAACTAATCATAATTAAATAAACAAAAAAAAACTAAGCATATATACTTAATTAATTATGTTATCCAAATCTTGTATTAATTAGAGGATCAATCAAAATTGGCAATTATGTACTATTAGTTATAAAATTAAACGAGCAAACTAAGTATCAAATAAAAATTTATAATTCAAATTGGATTTTATTATCTTCATAACCATTTTAATATAAAATCATTAAAAAAATATTTTTCCAAAAAATTCAATTTCTTAAATAGAAACTTGTGAATAAAAATACAAAGTCATTTTGGTTATTATTAATTATTGGCTTGGTATATTCGCTATATAGTTTGTACAGCTTCAAAGTATTTTAGCCAACTTGATTTGCATTAGATTCGGTTTAATATATATAGCTAGCAAAACTATATGATTTTCCTTTTGGGTCTTTATCTACGTCAGTGTACGTTTGAATACAGCAGGAAATACCATTTTTAACTAGATTATGTAGAATAAATTTTGTTAGAACCATTTAGTTTTTTTTTTGGTAGCGAATTGGTTATTCGGCATATCCTTATTAATATTTAGGATTAATAGCAAAAATGATTCATAATCAATACTGTGAAAAAATTTAATTATTTAAATGTTAGACTTTTTAAATTAATTGCTAAAAAAAATATAAGTTATGTGCGAAATTAATCTTTTAAACTAGACATATGACATAAATTATTTTATTTATGATATATTATTATGAAACAGAAAAGGAATCAATTTAATTATTAGTATTTTTTTAAGGATCTTCCAAAAATAACTATTTTAACCATTTATTCTATTTATTTTTCGGCGACCTCACATTTCTGATTTCTCCACGCTTTGTGAAACCATTTTATCTAAGCAATGACGACCAAAGAACCGTGGCGTATAGTATTTAGATAATCAAGCTTGTGAGTTACTATTCCATAAAAAAAAAAAATCTTTCGCTTCATTCCCAAGTTCACGTGAAGAGTATGCATGAATTATAAATTTTCTTATTTTTTGTTTAACCATATATATCATCAATAACCCTTTTTTAATCATAAAGTAATATTTATTATAAACTAAAAAACCATGTATTCTTCTTGCATCCACTTCAATTCCTGTCTAATATTAATTTATTATCTTCTTTTTTCTTAAAAAGAAATTACTTATAATATATAGAAAAAGTCTAAGGGCCAGCAATTTTAATAAATTTTGGCCAGCATGTAACCAGTAGAAAAAGATGAGTTATTGGATAAAATCTCACACCAATCTCACGCCATCAAATCATTATTGATGGCTAGTTGATGGCTAACAATCACAAAAGTTGCTGGTCCCCTAGCATTGCTCATATGTAACATATGCATAAACATAATAAGATGGCAATAAAAATATGTCAATTAGGTAGAAACTTAGGTGCAGTTGACTTCACGTGAAGTTGATACTTGAGAGTCGTTAGATGATTTGACTAATTTGACTAAATTTTTATGTAATAACTCACTACTAGAAAACTAGTTATTACAGACGGATATTTCCGACGGATTTTATCCCACTGAAATACAGAGGGATTTTCAGAGGGATTTTTTGTCGGAAAACAAAAAAAATGGATTAGCATAAATTACAGACGGAAAATAAAATCCGTCGATAATTCCGTCGGAAAAATTAATTTTTTTCGTGAGAAATGGTTACAGACGGAAAATCCGTCTGTAATTAAATAAACAAAATGATGCGTTTTATTAAATTATTACAGACAGAAAATCCGTCTGTAATTTAAATTTTTCGTCTGTAAATATTGAGATAACACTAATCTTATCTCTATCCACTCGATCCATTTACACTCCACCCATATCAAATCCTCTCTCCGTCACCGAGTTGCTTCTTCTCTCCGTCGCACCAATTTCTTCTGCCGCTGGCGTCACAGATCCCTCTCCATCGTCCCTTGCGTCGTACGCTCCCTCCGCCACCGCATCCAACCCTAACCCCAGAGCTTCATCGCGCCTCCAACCCTAATCCCAGAACTTCGTCGTGCTTCCAACCCCTGCTTCGCCGCTCCCTCCATTGACGCTCCCTTCGTCTCAAAACCTCCGTCGTGCTCACTCTGTCGTAAGCCTTCAAACGTCGCTCCTTCCTCCATGACTGAAACCCGTAACGCTCTGCTTTTTCTCCTGCGTCGTGGCTTCACCTTCCTCCAAACAAAATTGAAAAACCCTAACCTGGAGGCCTTCCACTGCAAACCTACCGATCCCTAATTTCGTCTCATCATCAGAGGTAAAATAAAATCCCTTTCGCCCATTTCAACCCTTCTCCACCCCCAACAGTCTCTATATCCTCTCTCTAATTCAATTGTACAATTTTATTTTCCTCTTTATTCTCTCCCTTTCGATGTTCTGTTTTTATTCTGCTGAGAATTGAAATTGTTGGCTGAATTAGCTTAATTTTAGGTCTTCTAATCACCTTTCAGTTTTATTGTTGTTCCTTATTTTTCGATTATTTTATTGCCGCAGATTGAAAATGAGTAGGCGTGGGAGCAGAATAGTCTACGTTGGGAACCTCCCTGGTGATATTCGTGAAAGAGAAGTAGAAGATTTGTTTTCAAAGGTACTTTGCTATTTTCATTCGTGAAAGAGTTTGATTTTTCATTTGCTTAATACTTACCAATAGAAACTACTTTACACCTTGTGATGCCTTTGCTGATTTTTCGTGTCCTTGTTCATTTTAATTTTGGCAGGTTGTTTAAATTTGAGCTCTTGTGGTTTTAGGAATGTTAAAAGCTTTGATGCAAAATTTGGCATATAAAGTTGTTAAATTGCTTGCTGCAGAAAATTCAGCAGATTGGCGCCAACTTGTATGAAATTTTGGGAAAAATATGTACGGTAATTTTTAATGAAATAAGTTGAATAATGAATCTGATGATGATTTGCAGAACTGCATCACACTAACAAAGGAGAATGTCAAAGGCATAATCATGGTAACTTTTACTTTCTATTTGGAATTCATTTTCATTCAAACATATATCAGCTTTTTCTAGTTCACTATTATCTGTTCTCTTCAAACAATTGTTCATGTTTGACCTAATAACTAATAACGGAAATTAATAACTAATAATATTTAACTGCCATATTTTCATATTAAAAAAGGTCTTTATTTTAAATAAATTATATTAATCATATAAAACTATCCTCTTTATCTTTTGAAAACCTTAACAGTAGAATAGTAAAAATTGATTCATTCTTAATCTTACAAGCCACTTTTTTTGCAGTGGATTTATGATTGGAGGTAGGAAACTAATAACCAATGCACATTGTGTGGAACATGATACACAGGTAATTTTCTTAAGGGTCCTATTTTCTCCAGGATGTAGATCCTACAATATAAATTTTATTAATAAATTATATTATGTTCATAGATCTTAGAATTAGTTGCCGAAAGGTTATAAATAGCTGCCAAATTTTTCATTGTTGTGGTTTATTGCAGGTTAAAGTTAAGAGAAGAGGGGAATAATTGAATCTTATTATATATAGCATCAAGAACTGTACCACTAAATATTTTCTGATTAGGTAAGGTAGCTACATTAGTATTTTATGAGGCGAGAGATTGATTATCTTCATCATTTTTTAATCTTTTGTTCAAAATTTTAAAAGAATGTCAAAACAAAATTCTTTATATAACTTTTATGACTTCTGTATCTGGATGTCTATGCAGCCTGATAGAATATTGCCTTATAGCATGGCCTATAATCATGATGAGGATGATGATGAAGAAGAGGGGGTCACAGAAGATGATGAGGAACACAATTTTCTGCATAATGATGAAAAGAGAAAACAAGAACTTGACAAGTCAATGCAAAAACCTAATATTTTGGTAGCTTTCTTACAGGTTTATGCTAAAGGAATTGCAATGTGAATATTGAATTGAACTCGAACTTGGACTTATCGTTATCCATTTTGAATGACGTTGCTTGTTGCGTGTTGATGGTAATGTTGCTAATGAGAATCAGAGGGATTCTGTGTGTGCTTTTAATGTGAATTTACTATTGTCTTAGGTGTTTCTAACACTTTAAGGATTACAAAAAAGTTTTCTTTCTGCTTAGTTTTTAGCTTAGTGTGGAAATCAGATACTTTTGAAATAAGGGTCTGCTTGGTTGAGTAGGAGGAAAAGGGGAAGTATAGGATGCTGTGATTACATTTCAATTTTTCCTTCTCCGATCTTTGATATGATATATCAAGAAAGTGTAAAGGGATTCTTATTCTGAAATTTATGACGACCGGATTTTTACTAACTCTTCTATGCAGCCACAATGGCTTTGATTGAAAACGTGATTTGGACTTCTGTAAGCAATAGGAGATGGTTCATATTCATTAAATATTAATTTATTTCTATGGAATTTTATTAAATGTTACTAATGGTATCCTTCAGGTAAAAGACGACCATGGCGAGCATTTTTGTGTTTTTGAGTGCTAGTAGTAATTATCAAAGCCCAAGCCCATGAATAGCCATAATCAAATCCTTGCATAGCTTCTGGTAATCTTGTATGCAGTTTACATGGTAAATTCCCCTTGCTGCTCTTCCCTCTGTTACTATATTAGTAAGCAAAGATAAGATGCAAAATTAAAGCTTCTATTATTGGCTGCAGGTGAGGAAAGGGCATTCAAAAATTTCCCAGCATTAGTTTATGCCTAACCCTTCTTTTTCCTTTCATTCTTTTGAATCTTGTTATTGACAGCCTTCAGAACTGTAAGGATACACATGCAACGTGCCAAAGATCTGAATATCGGAGTTACTTGAACAGGGGAACCAAACTCCACTCTTGATGAGGTAGAAACAGCGCTATCGGTATTTATTTGTTCTTCTGAATTCAGCAGCATATCTACTACGGAAATATGTATATCTTATGAGCATTTTGGTTCATTAAAATGATAAGGGTATTAATACATGAAGGAGAAAAAGTAATATACTTTAGAAAAATGATAGAATTTTCATTCTTAATAATGAATTATGTTACCTTGATCCAGGGTTGAAGTAACTAGAACACCTCTTTCAGCCTATGATGCCACAGAAATTCTGAAACCTAATGGTATATTCTGAATCCATTCTTGTGTTTTTGATGTTTCCTTCCACTTCAATAAGCACTATATAGAGGAAGAATTATAGAAAAATTTTATCTTGAGATTATGTTTAGGTGATGAACTTAATTCCAGGGAGAGGTGAGAAAGTATTTAAAAAATTGGAATAGTTTCTCTAGTTAAAGAAACAAAGAGAAGAAACAAAGAGAATTTTGAAGGAGGAGTGGTAGCAAATATGGTAAGAAGGGGACAATTGAAGTGATGATCAGATCAATTAAGGATAAAACATACGTCACAATAAAAAGCTTTTTCTGGTCTGTGTCTCTGAATTTATTGACTAATTGCAATGTTAATGATAAGCATTCTCATTTATACTTTAGCTTTCATATTTTTCCTTTCCATTGGTTGGACCACATAATATAAATGCTTATTGTTCTTGAGAAGAACATACAGTGGGGTGCATCAGAGCCTTGGTTTATTTGTTTTATTGTTTGGGTATATTGTGTTGTCCATCTTGGTTGAAGTAAATTTTCAAAACAAATTGTGTGAAACTTCTTTCATGGCAGTATATGCTTGTAAGTTCTCGATTAAAATATGATAGGCTGTAGCAAGTGAAGGCAGAACAGATGATGCCAAATGAAGGGGTGATGCATTTGCTCGAGCATTTTCTACTCACTTGGCACGGTAATACTGACATTCCTATTATGTTTTGATGGTTTGGTACCATTATTGAAAATTTGGCATCTATTTGCTTATTCTGTACTTGGCTTTTGTTTTCTTCTCTTCAATAAACTAACACATCAATTCAATAGGTTGATGGAGGAGCCTGCTGCATATGGGAAATTAGGCCTAGCCAATTTATTGAAAATGAGGGAAGAGTGCTTGAGAGAGTTCCAGTTTGTTGATGCCTATGGAAGTATAAAACAGAGGTAACTATTCTTTCTTTCTTCATATACCTTGTTTTTTTTTCTTATGAACTTTATATTTTTATTATTTATGTCATTTACTAAGCAGGATGTTCATCTATGTGTTTTTGCTCTCATCTTCCCAAAACTCATGCTAATTCTTTGCATCACCATTTTCATTCCCTTGTTAATACACCAATGCAATGTTTATTATCTTTTCACTGCTAGAAGTTTTTTTTATAAAAATAATACTCTAACACTCTCTCTCTCTTACTTTCTTCTTTTCCATCCCCAATCACAATCTCTTATTCTTTCTTTCCATCTGTAGGAGTTCAATCAAGCTTTCTCAACTTTTACTGACACTGAAACACAATTTTTACTGACACTAACAATTAGTGAAGCTTAAGTTGAATTAAGAAGTCTTCGTTGTCATTAAGTTCTCTATGTGCTAGTCTTATCCACATTTTGCTTATTCTAGTAGAGGGTTTGCCTTAAAATTTGCTAGTCTTAATTAATCCACTTTTTAATTATTTTATTTTTGTTCTGATCTCTGTTTTTCTCTGTTTTGATTCTTTGGCATAAATTATTCTAGAGGTACCTTTATGAGTGAAGCAAAATTTGTCATGTGTACATTTAATATAGAGAAGTGAAGTTGGCAGTGATAACGGGGCATTAAAGTATACAACCACTATTTGATAATGGTTCAATTGAGAGTTTTCGTTTAGCTCTTCGTATATTTTGGTATTAAAGTATATGATTGTACTTTGTTATGGCAGGTATACTTTATTTTGGATAATGCTACTACTTAGTAAGCTTGCATTCAGCTACTATGAGGTATTATGTCTTCAAATTTTACTACAGTTCCTCCTTTACCCTCCTTTAAGAAGCTCATGGTTATTGCTTTTTAAGAAGAGATGTGATTCTCTATTTACTGATTCTTTTATAGAAAATTGTTCATGCAAAAAGAGACTACTTCTGGAGTGCAAAATGCTTTAAATAATATATATGCTTTATTTTTATTCAAGCATTCCAATTCACTCCAATTCCAATTTGGGTTTTGATTCTATTTCAGTTAGGAGGTATCAAGATTAACTTTCAATGTGAAGCTTGATGCTGCTGATGCAATTTAGTTATCTATTAATATGTTAGATTATTCTATCTTTAAGTGCTAAGTGTAATTTGTGACATTCATGTAACATTAGGATGGTCATTTTATTTTTTTTAGGTATCTTTTTATTAAGACAGTGAGATATTGGCCAATGATGTTGAAAAATAACATCCAATTTTATTGGTATCATGTAATGAATATTATGTTTATTTATGTGATTTTTGGCTTTCTTTTTTCAATTTACAGTGTTTGTTGGAGTAAATTTAGAAAACAAACATAAAGTATTTATTTTGCAATGGAAAAATTAAAAAAATTCTATTTTATCTTACTGACGGATTTACAGATGGATTTTCTGTCTGTAATCAGAGTGAGATGATTTTCCAAAGTTCAAATTACAGACGGAAAATCTGTCGGAAAATCTGTCTGTAATTACAGATGGAAAATCCGTCTGAAAATCCGTCTATAATTACAGACGGAAAATCCGTCGAAAAATCCGTCTGTAAATACAGACGGAAAATCCGTCTGAAAATCCGTCTGTAATTACAGACGGAAAATCCGTCGGAAAGTTCGTCGCTTGCGGGAAATGGATGGAGAATTTACAGAGGGAAAATCCGTCGGTAAGTGGTAAAAATCCGTCGGTAAGTTTCCGACGGAAAAAAATCCGTCGGTAAATAATTTCCGACAAGGCTTTTACAGAGGGACAAAATCCGTCAGTAATTTCGTCGGTAACAAAAAATCTGTCTGTAATAAAGACTAAATCTGTCTGTAAATCTGTCTGTATTAATCAATTTTCTAGTTGTGACTTTTAGATATCAATTTTACGTAAAGTCGACTTCACCTGAGTTTTTATCTGTCGATTATTATATCATTAATGGAAAGGGTGAGCTAGTCAAAGTCTTCTACTGTGGTCCTCGAATATTATGGACCCTAAAAATGGTTAACTTTTGACTATTTGTAGCAAAATATGTCCTCCTGTGGCTAGTCGTTAGTATACCATATATCATATATGAGATTCCTCCATTATTGACTCTCACACCGTTCATGAAAGTGTGTGCGTTTGTTCTTTAACAAATTATTTATTCTATATTTAATGTAATGGATCGGTTGGTGTATTACGTACTAACATAATATGAGAAATGAAAATCAACTTAGTTGGTCCAATAATCAATTTACTCTTTTATTTAAATAAATTTATTTAAAAAACATATATATAACTTATAAATAAATAAAAAATTTATTTAAACATTTTATAATTCTATTAAAAATATAATTATTATACGTTTTTTAATTAGATTAGAACTTCATATATATATAATTAAAAAAAAATAACCGTTGAAGTTGGGAGAAGTGGTTGTCGTTTTCCGTTTGCAATATGATGATTTATTATATATTTCTTTGTAGTTTATACATGAACAGAATATTTAATTCCTTGTTATATGAATACAGTTTGTTGGGTATATGAAGATGATAAGATGACAAAATCTTATATTTGTGTAGTGGTTTTAAGGCACGATTAGATCGTTTTCTTTAGAGAGATATTTGTCCCCACACTTAGTTGCTATAGGGTTGATGACAATACTCTCCCAGAATACAATGAAACCTAAGAATTTCTTAATTAGCAATAGTAAGAAATTCTCAACTCTCTTGAACAAAGAAAATCTCTTAATAGTAGTGTAAATTGTACGCTTAGTACTTCATATCTGAAATAGTGGACAAGGACTTATTTATACATATTGCACGTAGTAATTATGATTAGTTACGTATACAAATGGTTGTGTCATTTCTATTGCCAATAGATACAATGTTTTGAACATATACAATTCTTAAAGAGTTGTGTCCCTTTAGCCAATAGACACAATGTTTTGAACATACACAATCCTTAAAAGGTTGTGTCCCTTCAACCAAATGGTACAAAACGGTTAGTAACCGTTTATTAATATTAATAATATTAATAATAATATTAATAATAATATTAATAATATTAATAATATTAATTAATCAAATTTGTAAATACCCTTCAATCCCCTACTATTTACAAAATTTAAATGTCATACAAGTATATGCATAAAGAATGTGTCACTAAGATTAAACATTCTTTTAGGGTAAATTTTAAAGTTCTAACGAAGTAATAGGTGTCTAATCGATTAAACCTATACTCCATATGCTAGTACCAAAAATCACACACATTACTTATACCCTCCAAGTTCAAGAATTTACAATTTTAAGCACTTATATGGCCTTGTGCTCATCTTGGTTTCATGAATATTTACGAGAATAAAACCTCTAAAATTCTCGATTAGAGCGGCACCACTCTTATATTCATATAGGTAGAATCTTTTGATAGATAATATTATCATTTCATTGAGAGTTTAAACTCACCCTCCTAATTTATTGTAAATAGCACTAAATCCTATACCTTAGTGCTCCAATTGCTAAATAACTTGTTATTACCCATTAAACCTTGAAACTAGTGGTCTACTAGAATAAGGTTGGTGATGAGCGGATAATTTATACGCTTTTTGGCATTGTTTTTAGGTAGTTTTTAGTAAGTTTAAGCTACTTTTAGGGATGTTTTCATTAGTTTTTATGTTAAATTCATATTTCTGGATTTTACTATGAGTTTGTGTGTTTTTCTGTGATTTCAGGTAATTTCTGGCTGAAATTGAGGGACTTGAGCAAAACTCTGAAAAAGGCTGACAAAAGGACTGCTGATGCTGTTGGAATCTGACCTCCCTGCACTCAAAATGGATTTTCTGGAGCTACAGAACTCCAAATGGCACGCTCTCAACGGCGTTGGAAAGTAGACATCCAGAGCTTTCCAGAAATATATAATAGTCCATACTTTATTCGGAAATTGATGACGTAACTTGGCGTTGAACGCCAAGTACATGCTGCTGTCTGGAGTTAAACGCCAGAAACACGTCATGATCCGGAGTTGAACGCCCAAAACATGTTATAACTTGGAGTTCAACTCCAAGAGAAGCCTCAGCTCGTGGATAGATCAAGCTCAGCCCAAACATACACCAAGTGGGCCCCGAAAGTTGATTTATGCATCAATTACTTACTCATGTAAACCCTAGGAGCTAGTTTATTATAAATAGAACTTTCTACTATCATAATCTCATCCTGGATTGTATTTTGAATCCTGTGATCACATTTAGGGGGCTGGCCATTCGGCCATGCCTGAACCTTTTACTTATGTATTTTCAACGGTGGAGTTTCTGCACACCATAGATTAAGGGTGTGGAGTTCTGCTGTACCTCAAGTTTCAATACAATTACTATTACTTTTCATTCAATTCTCTCTTATTCTTATTCCAAGATATACGTTGCACAACACTTTGATGAATGTGATGACCTGTGACACTCATCATCATTCTCACCTATGAACGCGCGTGACTGACAACCACTTCCGTTCTACCTTAGGCCGGGCGCATATCTCTTAGATTCCCCAACAGAATCTTCGTGGTATAAGCTAGAATTGATGGCGGCATTCATGAGAATCCGGAAAGTCTAAACCTTGTCTGTGGTATTCCGAGTAGGATTCCAGGATTGAATGACTGTGACGAGCTTCAAACTCCTGAAGGCTGGGCGTGATGACAAACGCAAAAGAATCAAGGGATTCTATTCCAACCTGATTGAGAACCGACAGATGATTAGCCGTGCTGTGACAGAGCATAGGAACATTTTCACTGAGAGGATGGGATGTAGCCATTGACAAGGTGATGCCCTACATACAGCTTGCCATGGAAAGGAGTAAGAAGGATTGAAGGAGGAGTGAGTAGTGAAGTAGAGTTTCAAGAGGAACGCAGCATCTCCATACACCTATCTGAAATTCCCACTATTGATTTACATAAGTATTTCTATCTTAGTTTATTTATCTTTATTTTCTATTTATTCCATTAATCAAATTTAAACCAATAATCCAATTATACTTGAATCCGCCTGACTGAGATGTACAAGGTGACCAAGCTTGCTTCATACCAACAATCTCTGTGGGATCGACCCTTACTCACGTAAGGTTTATTACTTGGACGACCCAGTACACTTGCTGGTTAAGTTGAACGGAGTTGTGAAAAGAAAGTGTTGAGTTAGTTCTTTTTGGCACATGCCAAAGAGCCATTATTTAGGGATCACAATTTCGTCCACCAAGTTTTTGGCGCCGTTGCCGGGGATTGTTCGAGTATGGACAACTGACGGTTCATCTTGTTGCTCAGATTAGGTAATTTTCTTTTCAAAAAGTTTTGAAAAATATTTCAAAAATATTTTTTTTATTATTTTCGTTTTTTCCAACTTTGTTTTTGAAAAAAATTAATAAAAATCCAAAAAAATTATAAAATCATAAAAATAAAAAATATTTTGTGTTTCTTGTTTGAGTCTTGTGTCATGTTTTAAGTTTGGTGTCAATTGCATGCTTTAAAAAATTTTCTTGCATTTTTCGAAAATTCCATGCATTCATAGTGTTCTTCATGATCTTCAAGTTGTTCTTGACAAGTCTTCTTGTTTGATCTTGATGATTTCTTGTTTTGTGTTGTTTGTTGTTTTTCATATGCATTTTTCGTTTGTTAGAGTCCATGCATTAAAGATTTCTAAGTTTGGTGTCTTGCATGTTTTCTTTGCATCAAAAATTTTTCAAAATTATGTTCTTGATGTTCATCATGATCTTCAAAAGTGTTCTTGGTGTTCATCTTGACATTCATAGTGTTCTTGCATGCATCTTGTGTTTTGATCCAAAATTTTCATGTTTTGGGTCATTTTTGTGTTTTTCTCTCTCATCATAAAAAAAATTCAAAAATAAAAAAAATATATTTTCCTTTTTTTCTCTCCTAATTTTCGAAAATTTGAGTTGACTTAGTCAAAAATTTTAAAAATTAGTTGTTTCTTACAAGTCAAGTCAAATTTTCAATTTTAAAAATTTTATCCTTTCAAAATCTTTTTCAAAAATCATATCTTTTCCATTTTTTCCTTTTTTTTCGAAAATTTCAAAAATCTTTTTCAAATTATTTTCAAAATATTTTTCTTATCTTTTACATCATATTTTCGAAAATTAGCTAACAATTTATGTGATTGATTCAAAAATTTGAAGTTTGTTACTTTCTTGTTAAGTAAGGTTCAATCTTTAAAATTCTAGAATCCTATCTTTTAGTTTCTTGTTAGTTAAGTAATTAATTTTAATTTTAAAAATTAAATCTTTTTCAAAACTATTTTCAATCATATCTTTTTAAAATCATATCTTTTAAAATCATATCTTTTCAAAAAAAAAATATCTTTCTAATCTTATCTTTTCAAAAATCATATCTTTTTATCATATCTTTTTATCGTATCTTTTATATCATATCTTTTTCAAAATTTTATCTTTTTCAAAAACTTGACTTTAAAATATCTTATCAAACTTCTTATCTTCTTATCTTTTCAAATTTGATTTTAATATCTTTTTCAACTAACTATTTGACTTTTTGTTTGTTTCTTATCTTTTTTCAAAACCACCTAACTACTTTTCCCTCTCTAATTTTCGAAAATATCTCATTCTTTTTTCAAAAATTCTTTTTAATTAATTAATTGTTTTAATTTTAATTCTATCTTATCTTTTATTTTTGAAATTACTAACTCCTTTTCAAAAATATTTTCGAAAATCCCTCTCTCATCTTCTTCTATTTATTTATTGTTTACTAACACTTCTCTTCATCTCTTATCACCTCCCCTATCCTTACTCTTTATATAGACTATTCATCCCTCTCCTTCCATTATCCCCTTTCTTCTTCTACTAATAATAAGGATCCTCTTTACTATGACATAGAGGATTCCTCTTCCTTTTCTTTTCCTCTTCTCTTTCATATGAGCAGGAACAAGGAAAAAGGCATTCTTGTTGAAGCTGATCCAGAACCTGAAAGGACTCTGAAGAGGAAACTAAGAGAAACTAAACTACAACAATTCAGAGACATAGTAGAGCTCAAGGACATCAATGGTCCTTTAAGAAAGCGCCACCCTCACTAAGGTGGACTCATTCCTTGTTCTTAACTTTTTCTTCTGCTTTTCGTTTTTTTTATATATGTTTATCTATACTTGTGTCTTTATTACATGATCATTAGTAGTTAGTAACTATGTCTTAAAGTTATGAATAAATCCATTAATCCTTCACCTCTCTTAAATGAAAAATGTTTTAATTCAAAAGAACAAGAAGTACATGAATTTCGAATTTATCCTTGAATTTAATTTAATTATATTGATGTGGTGACAATACTTTTTGTTTTCTGAATGAATGCTTGAACAGTGCATATGTCTTTTGATCTTGTTGTTTATGAATGTTAAAACTGTTGGCTCTTGAAAGAATGATGAACAAAGAGAAATGTTATTGATGATCTGAAAAATCATGAAATTGATTCTTGAAGCAAGAAAAAGCAGTGAATGGCGAAAAAAAAATTTTTGGCGAAAAAAAAAATAGAAAGAAAAAGAAAAAGCAAGAAGAAAAAGCCAATAGCCCTTAAAACCAAAAGGCAAGGGTAAAAAGGATCCAAGGCTTTGAGCATCAATGGATAGGAGGGCCCAAGGAAATAAAATCCAGGCCTAAGCGGCTAAATCAAGCTGTCCCTAACCATGTGCTTGTGTCATGAAGGTCCAAGTGAAAAGCTTGAGACTGAGTGGTTAAAGTCGTGATCCAAAGCAAAAAGAGTGTGCTTAAGAGCTCTGGACACCTCTAACTGGGGACTCTAGCAAAGCTAAGTCACAATCTGAAAAGGTTCACCCAGTTATGTGTCTGTGGCATTTGTGTATCCGGTGGTAATACTGGAAAACAAAATGCTTAGGGCCACGGCCAAGACTCATAAGTAGCTGTGTTCAAAGAATCAACATGCTTAACTAGGAAAATCAATAACACTATCCAAAATTCTAAGTTCCTAGAGAAGCCAATCATTCTAAACTTCAAAGGAAAAAGTGAGATGCCAAAACTGTTCAGAAGCAAAAAGCTACAAGTCCCGCTCATCTAATTAGAATTAATATTCATTGATATTTTGAAATTTATAGTATATTCTCTTCTTTTTATCCTAATTGATTTTCAGTTGCTTGGGGACAAGCAACAATTTAAGTTTGGTGTTGTGATGAGCGGATAATTTATACGCTTTTTGGCATTGTTTTTAGGTAGTTTTTAGTAAGTTTAAGCTACTTTTAGGGATGTTTTCATTAGTTTTTATGTTAAATTCATATTTCTGGATTTTACTATGAGTTTGTGTGTTTTTCTGTGATTTCAGGTAATTTCTGGCTGAAATTGAGGGACTTGAGCAAAACTCTGAAAAAGGCTGACAAAAGGACTGCTGATGCTGTTGGAATCTGACCTCCCTGCACTCAAAATGAATTTTCTGGAGCTACAGAACTCCAAATGGCACGCTCTCAACGGCGTTGGAAAGTAGACATCCAGAGCTTTCCAGAAATATATAATAGTCCATACTTTATTCGGAAATTGATGACGTAACTTGGCGTTGAACGCCAAGTACATGCTGCTGTCTGGAGTTAAACGCCAGAAACACGTCATGATCCGGAGTTGAACGCCCAAAACATGTTATAACTTGGAGTTCAACTCCAAGAGAAGCCTCAGCTCATGGATAGATCAAGCTCAGCCCAAACATACACCAAGTGGGCCCCGAAAGTTGATTTATGCATCAATTACTTACTCATGTAAACCCTAGGAGCTAGTTTATTATAAATAGAACTTTCTACTATCATAATCTCATCCTGGATTGTATTTTGAATCCTGTGATCACATTTAGGGGCTGGCCATTCGGCCATGCCTGAACCTTTTACTTATGTATTTTCAACGGTGGAGTTTCTGCACACCATAGATTAAGGGTGTGGAGTTCTGCTGTACCTCAAGTTTCAATACAATTACTATTACTTTTCATTCAATTCTCTCTTATTCTTATTCCAAGATATACGTTGCACAACACTTTGATGAATGTGATGACCTGTGACACTCATCATCATTCTCACCTATGAACGCGCGTGACTAACAACCACTTCCGTTCTACCTTAGGCCGGGCGCATATCTCTTAGATTCCCCAACAGAATCTTCGTGGTATAAGCTAGAATTGATGGCGGCATTCATGAGAATCCGGAAAGTCTAAACCTTGTCTGTGGTATTCCGAGTAGGATTCCAGGATTGAATGACTGTGACGAGCTTCAAACTCCTGAAGGCTGGGCGTGATGACAAACGCAAAAGAATCAAGGGATTCTATTCCAACCTGATTGAGAACCGACAGATGATTAGCCGTGCTGTGACAGAGCATAGGAACGTTTTCACTGAGAGGATGGGATGTAGCCATTGACAACGGTGATGCCCTACATACAGCTTGCCATGGAAAGGAGTAAGAAGGATTGAAGGAGGAGTGAGTAGTGAAGTAGAGTTTCAAGAGGAACGCAGCATCTCCATACACCTATCTGAAATTCCCACTATTGATTTACATAAGTATTTCTATCTTAGTTTATTTATCTTTATTTTCTATTTATTCCATTAATCAAATTTAAACCAATAATCCAATTATACTTGAATCCGCCTGACTGAGATGTACAAGGTGACCAACCTTGCTTCATACCAACAATCTCTGTGGGATCGACCCTTACTCACGTAAGGTTTATTACTTGGACGACCCAGTACACTTGCTGGTTAAGTTGAACGGAGTTGTGAAAAGAAAGTGTTGAGTTAGTTCTTTTTGGCACATGCCAAAGAGCCATTATTTAGGGATCACAATTTCGTCCACCAGTTGGGTTCCCATCATTTAGCAATAATAGGTTTTAATCCCATTTTAGCAGTAGTTTCTTTGATTTTATCCCTTGACAAACCTTTAGTCAAAGGGTCTGCTAAATTTTCTTGAGATCTTACATAAGTGATGGTAATTACACCATCATCTATTAGTTGCCTCACAAATTCATGTCTCAAACTTATATGTCTAGACTTTCCATTATAAACCTTATTATATGCTCGAGACATGGTTGATTCACTATCACAGAAGATTGAAATGGCTGTCGTCTGCTGTGGCCACAGCTTTATATCATATAATAAATTTCTTAAGCATTCCGCTTCTTTACCTGCGGCTGATAAAGCTACAAACTCAGCCTCCATAGTAGAATGTGTAATACATGTTTGTTTCTTTGAGGCCCAACTTATTGCTCCACCACCTATGGTGAAAATCCATCCTGAAGTGGATTTGTTATCACTAAGATTTGTAATCCAACTTACGTCGGAATAACCTTCTAAAACTGCGGGATAATCACTATAATGTAATCCCAAGTTTATGGTTTTCTTGAGATAACCAAGAACTCTTGTTATAGCTTTCCAATGTTGATTGCTAGGCTTTCCTGTAAACCTTGATAATTTGCACACAGCAAATGCTATATCAGGTCTAGTACAATGCATTGCATATATTAAACTTTCTATAGCACTAGCATATTCTAATTGTGCTATAGATCTTCCCATGTTTCCTTCTAATTTAAGATTAGGATCATACGACGTATTAGATTCTTTAATTGTGAGATGATCAAACTTTTCCAATACCTTTTTAATATAATGAGATTGACTTAAAGTAAAGCCAACTTCATTCTTATGTACCTTTATGCCTAATATTGTATCAACTTCATTCAAATCCTTCATCTTGAATTTAGAAGTTAGATACTCCTTCGTTATACGAATTCCTTCTAAATTTGTTCCGATGATTAACATATCATCAACATATAAACAAATAATTACTCCATAATCTTTAGTAAATTTTGAGTAAATACATTTATCCGCACTATTATGTGAGAAGCCATTTGATAACACCACTGAATCAAACTTCTCATGCCATTGTTTAGGCGCTTGTTTTAGCCCATACAAAGACTTAATTAATTTGCAAACTTTCTTTTTATTTTCGGGTAGCACATAGCCTTCTGGTTGCTCCATATAAATTTCTTCATTAAGATCTCCATTTAGAAAAGCCGTTTTAACATCCATTTGATGTATATGAAGCTTATGTATGGATGCTAATGCTATAAGAGCCCTAATAGAAGTCATTCTTGCCACAGGTGCGTAGGTATCAAAATAGTCTAGACCTTCTTGTTGTCTAAACCCCTTGACCACTAACATTGCTTTAAAGGTTTGTAATGAACCATCAGTATTATACTTTTTTCTAAATACCCACTTACATCCTATAGGCTTTGATCCTGGAGGCAAATCAACCAAGACCCAAGTATTGTTAGATAATATTGAGTCCATTTCATCATTTATTGCTTCTTTCCAAAAAGCAGAATCCCTTGAAGCCATAGCCTCTTTGAATGTTTGAGGATCACCCTCTATGTTCATAACAATAGGAATCTTGTTTGTTACAAAATTCCTAGTTCCTTCTACCAAAAAGGTGATAGCCTGAGAAGAAATAAAATCTGGACCCAAGTCCTTTTCTTTTCTTACTCTCAAGCTCTTCCTTGGTTCAATAAACTCTTTGTCGCTTAGACGTTTATTATTTTGATTATTTATTTCTTGTGAAATATTAGTATCATTTTGGGGATACTCTAAATTAGAAGTTGAATCATTGATAAATTTATTTTCAATAAATTCTACTTCTCTTGATTCAACAACTACATTAGACACTAAGTCTAATATTCTATATGCTTTAGAATTTTGAGCATATCCTATAAAAGTGCCTTTTATGGCTCTTGGCCCCAATTTGGTTCTCTTTTGATCAGGAACTCGATAAAAGGCTAAACACCCCCACACTTTAAGATAATTTAAATTAGGTTTCCTTCCTTTCCAAATTTCATAAGGAGAAACCTTTCTATGTCTTGATGGTATCCTATTATGGATATGCCATGATGTCAATAATGCTTCACCCCACAAATTGTAAGGCAATTTTGCATTTAGTAACATTGAATTAACCATATCCACTAAGGTACAGTTCTTTCTTTCCGCCAAACCATTTTGTTGCGGAGTATATGGAGCGGAAGATTCATGCACAATACCATGTAATTCACAAAAGTGATCAAATTCATTAGAAAAATATTCTCCACCTCGATCACTACGAAGAACTTTTATTTTCTTATCATGCATATTTTCTACTTCCATTTTATATTTCTTAAACATTTCAAAAGCTTCATCTTTATTTCTAAGCAAATACACATAAGTAAATCTAGAACAATCATCAATGAAGGTTATAAAGTATCTTTTTCCTCCTCTAGTAATATTGCCATTTAGCTCACAAATATCACTATGAATCAATTCTAATAAATGTGTATTTCTTTCAACCTTAGGAAAAGGTTTCTTAGTAATTTTAGATTGTATGCAAATATCACATTTCTTACTAAAATCCTTGTTACTAAGATCAATATAGTTATTCTTTTGCATATATTCAATTGATTTGTAATTTAAGTGTGCTAATCTACTATGCCATAAATCACAAGAATCAACAACATACAAGGAAACATTCACTTTATTAATACTAAGTTTAAACATGCCTTCAGTACAATATCCTTTTCCTATGAGTACATCATTCTTAAGCAAGATCACTTTATCGAATTCCATAACAACTTTGAATCCTTTCTTACACAAGAGACTAACAGAAACTAAATTTTTTCTCAAATCTGGAACATGAAGTACATTTATTAAACTTAAGTTCTTTCCATATGTAAAATTTAATTCCACACTTCCTTGACCACAAACTTTGGCTGAGTTGTCATTACCCATCAAGACTTCTCTATTGTTCACTTCTTCATATGTTTTGAATTGGTTGCGATCATTGCAAACGTGAACAGTAGCCCCAGAATCTAACCACCACTCAAGTGATTTTCCTTGTGTTGCTATGTTGACTTCTGTAACCATGCCAATATGCATGTTTTGTACTTTTTCTACAACCATAGCAATTAGATCCTTCTCTTCCACTAAGTTGGTCTTTGGTGCTTCCCTTTTCAGAAGTCTACATTCTTTGATATAGTGTCCTTTCTTGTGACAATGATAACACTCTCTTTGTCTCTTCTTATCTTGCTTTGAATCTTTAGAGAACTTTCTTTTCTTCTTATTGGTGTTATTTTCACCAATATGATTCACTTTAGAACTTTGAGAAAGATACACAGCATCACATTTTTGAGTTTCCTCCTCTATACGTATATGCCTTAGTAATTTCTCAATTGCGAAGTCCTCACCAAGATGTAAAAGTTTCTTCCTATAACCATTCCAAGATGAAGGCAATTTTGAAATAATTGCTCCAACTTGTAATGATTCAGGGATCACTACTTGTAGATCACGAAGTCTACTTACAAGGATTTGTAATTTATGAATTTGATCCATGACAGGCATAGTATCATTCATAATAAATTCAAAATATTTCATCATAATAAACTTATCTGTTCCTTGTCGTTCGGTATTGTACTTTTCTTCCAAAGATTTCCAAATCTCTAATGGTGATTGAATTGACATGTAGAGATCATAGAGTCGATCGGATAAAGTATTGAGAATATGACCTCGACATGCAAAAGTATCTTCATCACGTTTCTTTTTCAATTGAACAATCTTTTCTTTCTCTTCCGGTGTGGAATTTTCAGCGGCATCGGCAATTGGTGTAGTCTTTGGGTCAATCACATATGCAAGATTAAGAACTGAAAGAAGAAACATCATCTTGTCTTTCCAACGGTTGAAGTTTGTTCCATCCAAGCGATCTAATTTGACAAACTCTTGATTCATGACCTTGAACGTAGTGTTTTGATCTTGTGCCATCTTCAAGAAGTATCTCTCTAAAATTGTTGGGTATATGAAGATGATAAGATGACAAAATCTTATATTTGTGTAGTGGTTTCAAGGCACGATTAGATCACTTTCTTTAGAGAGATATTTGTCCCCACACTTAGTTGCTATAGGGTTGATGACAATACTCTCCCAGGATACAATGAAACCTAAGAATTTCTTAATTAGCAATAGTAAGAAATTCTCAACTCTCTTGAACAAAGAAAATCTCTTAATAGTAGTGTAAATTGTACGCTTAGTACTTCATATCTGAAATAGTGGACAAGGACTTATTTATACATATTGCACGTAGCAATTATGATTAGTTACTGATACGTAAAAATGAGATTTCACGTACAACCGGCAAGTATACCGGGTCGCATCAAGCAATAAAACTCACTAAGAGTGAGGTCGATCCCACGAAGATTGGTAGATTAAGCAACTTTAGTTAAATGGTAAGTTTAGTCAAGCAGACATGGTTTTGATTTCATGAGATTTGTGATTTTTGAACATAATTGCAAGAATTTAAATGGCCAAGAATTTAAAGAATTAGAAGAGAGAAACAAAATGAAAGTAAATAACGGAAACTTAAAATGCAAGAAACTTAAATGACATCAAAGATAAATTGCAAGGAATTAAAGGTTGCAGAAATTTAAAGAACATAAGAGTAAATAGCAAGAAATAAAGGAACAGAATGTAGATGACGAGAATAATAAGTTGACAGAATGTAGAAGGGAATTGGGTTATGGGTAGTCAAACAACTAGAAGTAAAAGAAATAAGAATTAATGGTGGAGAGGATCATTAGGGATCAGAGATGCAAGTTTTCATGAATTGATGTTAGTCAAATCCTTCTCAATCATGGGTATAGATCCATGGCAAGTGGGTAATTGAATCCCAATCTCTTGGTGATTCAATTTCTCTCAACATAACCAATTGCCACTCTCGTGATCTAGTTGTTCATGAGAAGAGATGAAGCTCAATTCTAATCCAGCCACACAACTCCCATAATCTCAACCAAGGAAAGTTACATCTCACATACCAACCAAGGTGTATTGATTAAGGAAATCATGAAAGGATGAACTCTAAACTGAATTATGTGGCTCATTCCTCAAATTCGCCACACAATTCACATAGATTAACCCCTCTCTCGATGGTGGTTGAATCTTTGAAGAACAAGAGTTTCCTCTTTGGATTAACCACTTGAATTGAGGAGGAAAAGAGGAGTTCATCAATGCATTCAAACAAGCAGAGCTCTTCTCCCTAATGAAAGTGGGGTTTAGTGAATCATAGCTCCAATTTCAACAACAATTGCCATCAACAAAAACTAAACTAAGTGTAAAGAAAAGAAGAAGAAGAATAAGGAAATGCTTAAACTTAAAACTGAAGAAGAGAAGTTCCAAGAAAAACCCAAAATAGCTCTCCGGGTATCCTCACGGAAGTGCTAGAGAGTTCTCCAAGTAAAAGTGCTAAAAGTATCAAATTCTAAGTGTCAAAAAGTTCCCCTAAAGTACAAACTCAATCTCTATTTATATTAGTCCCAAAACTCCTTCAAAGATCTTTAATTGGGTTAGTAATATGGGCTTCCTCTTTGTTGAATTCTTGGCTCAATGGAAGAAGTGTTGCTAGACTTGGAAGGAGGAGTTCATTCATCATGCTTCTGGCCCAATGGCTTGGCGTTTTTGCCAATAACGCTAGCCTTAATGCACGTTGGCAACGTGCATCATATTTTCCTGGGAGTGAACTTTCAGACTTGGGCGTTGCTAGCCCAAGTTGTTGCTAACAACTTGCTTTTCTCTTTCTTGACTCTACTTTCATGCTAAATGTAGCCCAGAATTTGAGTGTCAATCTTCTGCTTCAATATGGACTATTATACATCATTGGAAAGCTCTTGATGTCTACTTTCCAATGCCACTGGAATCACCTCATTTGGACTTTTCTAGCTCAAGTTATGCTTCCTCAAAGAAGGTAAGGTCAAGCTGCCAAGTTGTTGCCAAAAACGCACTTATCCTCCCACGTTGGCAACGTGCCTAGCCTCCCAAGGCAGAGACATGAGGCTGGCGTTGTCACCAAACACGCCCCCTTGTTAGCACGTTGGCAACGTGCTCGTGCTCCCTCCAGGGCTAATCTCTAGCCTTCAATTTTTCTTGTCACGTTGCCTTAGAAAACGCCTTTAGAAGCTGGCGTTGGCAACGTGCTCGAGTGCTTCTTCATGTGAGCTTCCTTGCCTAACTTTGCTTGCTGCGTTGCCCCCAAACACGCCTTTGGAAGCTGGCGTTGGCAACGTGCTCGAGCCTTCCTCAAGGCTCTATGCTTGTTGCTTGGCGTTGTCCTTGAACACGCCTATGCTTCCTGGCGTTGGCAACGTGGTTGGGATCCAAGACTTGGTGCCTAGCCAAGCATTCCTTCCTGGCGTTGCCTTAAAACACGCCATTGAAAGTGGCGTTGGCAACGTGCTCCTATTTGTTGGCCCAGAATCTTGTCCCTGGCGTTGTTGATGAACACGCCAGTTCATTTCCAAGTTAGCAACGCTCTCGTGTGCCCATACTCCTAGCTTGCATGCGTTGCCAAGGAACACGCCCATGCTCTCCCAGCTCAACAACGTCCTCGAGCTTTCCTATGGTGCCAAAGTTGCTTGCTACGTTGCCAAGGAACACGCCTTCATAACTTGGCGTTGGCAACGTGCACCTCCCTTTCCTGGGCCAAGTTTTCCATTCAGCGTTGTTTGCCTGCGTTGTCCTCAAACACGCCCCTCATCTCTAGGCTGGCAACGTGCTCGAGGCTCTGAACTAGCTCCCCAAGATTGCTTGGCGTTGCCTTGAATAACGCCTATGGTTCCTGGCGTTGGCAATGTGCTTCACACCCTTCCTACCAAACCTTGCTTGTGTGGCGTTGCCTAGGGACACGCCTATGGTTCCTGGCGTTGGCAACATTGGCTTGAGTTGTTGTCAAACACGCCAATGAAGAGTGGCGTTGGCAACGTGCTCGATGGATGGAGATCCAAGACTTGGTGCCTAGCCAAGCTTTCCTCCCTGGCCCAAGTTCCTCTAGCTCAGCGTTGCCTTAAACAACGCCTATACTTCCCACGTTGGCAACGCCCAAGTGTGCTCTCCAGGGCAGCCTTGGCGTTGCCTTCAACAACTCACCTTTTCTCCAAGTTGGCAACGCCAACAACTTCTCTTTTTCTTGCCCAGTTTGCTTCATTCTTGCTTCCCTGCTTTCTTGTTTCATCACCTATCATCAACAAGGGAAATAGCTTCAAAGTCTTACCAATTCATGCAATAAATTTCATGAGATTCATTCATACTCATTCATGTATGTATTCCTTAAATCATTTGCATGAATTTGGCTAAAATCAACATGTTCCTTGGTATTCTCATGCATGAAGACAAAACTCATAAAAAGACTTGTTTATTTAGAGAAAATGAATGAAACAAAGCTAAAACCAACTAAACTAACTAGCTAATATAGTAAATATGCAATTGCATCACAACACCAAACTTAAAGTGTTGCTTGTCCTCAAGCAAAATATAAAAGACTTTGTCACAAGAATCTAAGATGTAAGACTTGAATGTTTTACCAGAGAGTATTTTTTTTCATTGAGCATGTCATCCTCACTTGTGTAGTCATTAATTTATTGTAATTGAACACGGCTATTCAACTTTTTCAATTAAAATGCTTGCTTCAATACTAAATTGGTTAACTTCACTAGACTTTTTCTATACCGTAGCACATGACCCTTGAACCATTCTTTACTTGATGCTTTTTTTTATATTCCTTCTTATTTCAAATGAGCTCGAAATCTTGTCTTAAGGCGGCTCTTTAGCATAAGCTTTCAATCAACAATCCCAAACCAGTTGGTTCAAGTTGTTAAGTGTTGAGACACTCTTAAAGATTTACTAACTCAAACCTCTCTCCTTAACACATTCAATCACAGGCATATAACATTGAAATTTTATTTGGATAGTGGTGTCCAGCACCTCTTTGGGTTGCTAAATGTTCTGTTATAGAGCTACTCTTGATTGTGAGTTTTCAGTCGATAATCCCGAGTTAGTTAACTCAAGTTATCGGGTGATGAAGCACCCCTCGGATTTACTAGCCCAAGTATGTCTCCTAACATCAATCACCACAGACACATATCCAAATTTTGTTATTGATGCCTAGCCTTCCATTCTTTGTCTTCTGTTTTCTTTATTGTCAAGGTTATTTGTGCTTTTACTTATAAAGTCTTGTGACCCTTAACCGACTAGTCTTGTATAAGCAAGCATTCTTTTGAATTTCTTGAGCCTTGATTCTTTCACAATAACTGTATATATGCTAGCACTTTTCTTATGGGACAACATGATTCTTTTTAAGCTAGAATTCTCTCTGTTCTTGCTCAAACTACATCTTTTATTCCATTGACAAGTAAAAGTACTTAAGACAAGCAACCATTCCAAACCTGTGAGTGGTGATGCATGGAATGGGCAACATAAAAGAAAATGCTTCAAAAAGAAAATGCAAAAGAAAATGCATCCTAGAAGGTATACCATATTTCAGACATACATCTTCTTTATTTATTAAAACATAAAGAAAAACAAAGGAACTTCACCACCTTTAGTCTTCATGTCCCTTTTTCTTTGCTTGATTCTCCTTGCTTTCCTTTGCCCTTTGAATCTTCTTTCTTTTTCTTTCTCAGCTCTCCTTGTTGTTTCGTTGCTGAGTCCCCCTTTGGATCTTCTTTCTTTTTCCTTCTTAGTTCTCCTTGTTGTTTTGTTGTTGAATCCCCCTCTTCTCTTTGCCATACTCCTGAGCTTATCATTGTTTCCTTTAGCCTCTGAGCATTAAATCTCACCCTTGCAAGTTCCTGCTCTTTAAATATCTTGCGAGCTTCATTAAAACTTTTAATTTGTGGGTTGAGTAATGGGGGTGCTCCACAAAGGTAACTGAGCTTTTCTTGGATGCATATATCATAGTCAAGTCTGTCCTTATGCCTGGCTTCCCTGAACATTCTGCTTTCATTGAACTCTTCGTGAAATGTATCATGTCTAGCATCCAACCTATGGAGAAGCTCCCTTTGCTGAGCTTGCTCTTTTCTTAGTTGAGCTTGTTCTTGTATTACTTTCTCCATGGCTCTTTCATATTCAGCAGTTGAATTGTTGATGGCTTCATGCATCTTGGCATATTGTTCTTGTTGTAGTTCCATCAAGTGTGTTTGGTATTCATTTTGTTGGTTCATCCATTGAACTTGAATCCCTCTTTGTTGATCCATCAACTGCCAAAGGTCCCTTTGTTGTTGAGCTTGTTCCTCTTGGCTTCTTTGAATTTGTGAGTATTGCCCAGAGATTCCTTCCAAGGCGGCTTGGAGTTGATTCATGTTTAAGGTATGGGATTCTTCCATTTCTTGAGGCTCCTCCTCTTGTCTTGCTTCTTTCCTTTTCTTCCTTCTTGCTAAAAGTTGCCTTTCCAATTGGGTTGTGGTGATAAATTCCAACCTTTCTCGGGTGAGAGGTTTTCCAATAGAGACCACATCAGTTTCTTCAAATTCTTCCAGAGGCACTCTAGCTTCTTCACATAAGCGCAGAATAGTACTAGGATATCCTAGCCAGCTGTCCTGTTTGACCTTTTGAGCTATGTCAATGATGTTCTTGGCTATAATTTCTCCAACATTGATTTCCCCTCCTTTCATTATGCAGTGAATCATTATTGCTCTATTCACTGTCACCTCAGAATTATTTGAAGTGGAGATCAATGATCTCCTCACGATGTCATGCCATCCTTTTGCTTGAGGTATGAGATCACCTCTCCGAAGTTTGAGTGGTTGTCCATGTGAATCCAACACCCAATCCGTGCCTACTCTGCATAAGTCACTTAACACATCCATATATCTTGGGTCATTTTCAACCCTTTCTTCATAGCTAGCTTGTTTGAACCGTTTTGGTTTGACCTTTAGCACCCTGTTGATGGTGTCCGGACTAAAATCAACAGTTATACCTCTTACATAACTCATGTATGGTTCTTCATCATCAAATTCTCTTATCACATTAGTGTAGAACTCATGGATGAGAAGCATGCTCACTTCTTGAGGTTGGTTACAGAGAAGCTCCCATCCCCTTTTCCTGATTATTTTTTGTATCTCAGAGTATTCCTCTTTCCTTAGCTTGAAAGGTAACTCCGGAATAACATCTTTGCTTGACATCCAACTAAATATGCGCTCATTGCGTTTGGATTTGAATCTTCTTTGATCAAAGGTGTTTTGTCCTTCATCTTCTATGAGTTGCTTGTCCCTCCTATCCCTTGATGATGAGGCCATTGAGATTCACTTGCAAGGGTTGAATCTCCCACACCAAACTTAGTTGAATGCTTGTCCTCAAGCATAAAGAAAATGTCTGTGAATGGGGTGAGATATATGATGACAAGGTAAATTAGACAAGCTAGAAAATGATGGTGAGGGGGAATGGGGTGGTTCGGTCAGATTGAGAGATGGAGTGCATCATGAGTGTTATTGGGTAAAGATTAGGTCCAAAGTTAACATTTGTGGAGTTGGAAGTAGAGTGTGAATTCGGCTGGTGAAATGAGGTGATGGAGAGGTATAAGGATGAGTGAGGAGAAAGTGAGGTTTGATGAATATGGTTGAAGTATTTAAAGTGATGTTTGGTGGGGGAGAAAACGGTTTTTGGTGATTTCCGTGGTGGGATGCATGGTCCTAGTGGTTCGGTCATAGCATGGGGAGCATGCTTCCTTGTGCCCAATGCATGTTGAGTTGTTTTTTCCAATGCACAAAGTTCAAGACTCATGTGACTTTCTCTTCCTTGTGTATCCGTGACCTCCCTCCAAGATTCCCCATCACTTCTTTCTTTCTTTCCTGCAACAAAATTCCAAAATCTTGAGATTCTTAAAGTGACATTACTAGCTAACAACTTATGATGATATTCCTATGTAAAGTTGACTAAACAAAAATTAAAATTTATGAATTGATTCCCTACTCTACTTTTTCTAGCATTATTGATGTATGTAAAGACACCAAACTTAGTTTGTGACTAAGTGTTCTATGGAGTTAACTCCAAAGATGGCCACACCAAACTTAGTATCTTACCTACATTGTGTGCTATTTCAATCTCTTTTTCTCGGTTTTTTTTTGAAGAATAAACTCTCTTATTGACTACTAAAGCAAATAAAAGAGAACTCATGTGCATGGGTTGCCTCCCATAAAGCGCTTGTTTATTGTCCTTAGCTTGACAATGCAACTTCCTTGCTCATGTTAGCATTTGCACACTTTCTTCCTTGCTCCAGGGACCACCAAAATAATGCTTCACCCTATGTCCATTAGCTGTGAAGGTTTGTTTTGAGGCTTCATCAAGTAATTCGACATAGCCATGAGGTGATACTTTGATGATGGTGTATGGGCCAGTCCATCTAGACCTCAGCTTCCCAGGGAAAATCTTCAATCTTGAGTTGAATAACAACACCCTTTGGCCTGGTTCGAATGTTCTTTGAGAGATCCTCTTATCATGCCATCTCTTTGCTCTCTCTTTGTATATTCTGGCATTTTCATATGCCTCCAATCTGAACTCCTCCAGTTCATTGAGTTGTAGCAACCTCTTCTCTCCTGCTGCTTGAGCATCTAAATTCAGAAGTTTGGTGGCCCAAAAGGCCTTATGTTCAAGCTCCACAGGGAGGTGGCATGCCTTTCCATACACCAGCTGAAATGGAGATTTTCCTATGGGTGTCTTGAAGGCTGTCCTGTATGCCCAAAGTGCATCATCCAGCTTCCTAACACAATCCTTTCTTGTTGTTCCCACAGTTTTCTCCAAAATCCTTTTTAGCTCTCTGTTGGCAAGTTCAGCTTGCCCATTGGTTTGTGGGTGACATGGGGTAGCTACTTTGTGAGTAACACCATATTTGTGAAGTAAAGAATTTAGTTGCTTGTTGCAGAAGTGGCTTCCCCCATCACTTATAAGTCCTTTGGGCACTCCAAATCTAGTGAAGATGTTCTTCTTGAGGAATTGCAAGACCACGTTGGTATCACATGTGGTGGTGGCTATTGTTTCTACCCATTTGGAGACATACTCTACTGCTACCAAAATGTATTTGAATGTGTAAGATGGAGGAAAAGGTCCCATGAAGTCTATTCCCCACAGATCAAAGAGTTCCACTTCCAAAATGAACTTTTGAGGCATCTCATTTTTCTTTGACAAACCCCCTGTTCTTTGACATTCATTGCATTGGCTCACAAACTCTCTAGCATCCTTGAAGATTGAAGGCCAGTAGAAACCACTTTGAAGGACCTTTGCAGCCGTTCTTTCAGCCCCAAAATGACCACCATAACTAGAGTTGTGACAATGCCATAGTATGTTCTTCATCTCACCCTCTGACACACATCTTCTTATCATTCCAACTGGGCATCTTTTGAACAAGAATGGTTCATCCCAGAAGAAGAACTTAGTCTCATGTAGCAGCTTCTTAACTTGTTGTTTTGTGTACTCTTGTGGAATGATTCTCCCCGTCTTGTAGTTGGCCATATCTGCAAACCAAGGAACATGTTGAATTTGCAAGAGATGCTCATCTGGAAATTCTTCATTTATTGATGGAAGGTTGTCCTGGCATACATCTTGTGGTAGCCTTGATAAGTGGTCAGCAACTTGATTTTCATTGCCCTTTCTATCTTTTATCTCAATGTCAAACTCTTGTAGGAGTAGCACCCATCTGATTAGCCTTGGTTTGGCATCCTGTTTTGACATAAGATACTTAAGAGCAGCATGGTCAGTATACACTAAGACTTTAGATCCAATCAAATATTGTCTAAACTTATCAAAAGCATATACCACAGCTAGTAGCTCTTTCTCTGTTGTGGTGTAGTTTTTTTGAGCTTCATTCAATACCTTACTTGCATAGTAGATAACATGAAGCTTCTTTTCCTTCCTCTGCCCCAACACAGCACCAATTGCAAGGTTACTTGCATCACACATGAGTTCAAAAGGTAGTCCCCAACTTGGGGGTGTGATGATTGGTGCTGTGGTGAGCTTAGCTTTTAGAGTTTCAAAAGCCTGTTTACACTCATCATCAAAGAGAAAAGGATTGTCTACCACCAGCAAATTGCTTAGTGGCTTTGCTATTTTGGAAAAATCTTTGATGAATCTCCTATAGAATCCAGCATGCCCTAAGAAACTTCTAACGGCTTTCACACTAGTTGGCAAAGGAAGTTTTTCTATAATTTCTACTTTTGCCTTGTCAACTTCTATACCCTTTCTTGAAATTTTGTGACCAAGAACGATGCCTTCGGGTACCATGAAATGGCATTTCTCCCAATTCAAAACTAAATTTGTTTCTTGGCACCTTTTCAAGACTAGGGTAAGATGGTGCAAGCAAGTATTGAAAGAATCACCAAAAACAGAGAAATCATCCATGAATACTTCAATAAATTTTTCTACCATGTCTGAGAAGATTGATAGCATGCATCTTTGAAAGGTAGCTGGGGCATTACACAGTCCAAATGGCATTCTCCTGTATGCAAAGACTCCAAAGGGACAAGTAAAGGAAGTCTTCTCTTGATCCATGGGGTCAACCACTATCTGGTTATATCCAGAATATCCATCAAGAAAACAGTAATAGGCATGGCCAGCCAGCCTTTCAAGCATCTGGTCAATGAAAGGGAGAGGAAAGTGATCTTTTCGTGTGGCATCATTCAGCCTCCTATAGTCTATGCACATTCTCCACCCTGTCACTGTTCGTGTTGGAATAAGCTCATTCTTCTCATTAACAATGACAGTTATCCCCCCTTTCTTAGGTACTACTTGCACTGGACTGACCCACGGGCTGTCAGATATAGGGTAGATGATCCCAGCTTTACACAACTTCAGGACTTCCTTTTGAACAACCTCCTTCATTGTGGGATTCAATCTTCTTTGGGGTTGTACCACTGGTTTGGAATTCTCCTCTAAAAGTATCTTGTGCATGCATACGGCAGGGCTTATGCCTTTCAAGTCATCAATGGTCCATCCCAACGCCTCTTTGTGAGCTTTCAATACTACAAGGAGCTTTTCTTCTTCCTCTGCACTCAATGTAGAATTTATGATCACTGGGAAGCTGTCCTTTTCACCAAGAAATGCATATTTAAGATGAGGGGGTAGTGGTTTCAACTCTTGCTGTGGTGCCTCTTCTTTCATAGCTTCACTTGGTTCCTCTGATGCTTCCAATTTGTTCTCTTCTTGTCCTTTAACATTCTGGACTTCCTCCTGTTTCACTTGATGGTTTGTGTCAAGTACCTCTTCAACCAACGAATCCACTACATCAATCCTCATGCAACTTTCTTTCTCAACGGGTGTTGCATTGCTTTGAAAACATTTATGGTCATTTGCTCATCATGCACTCTAAAAATCATCTCCCCCTTTTCCACATCAATGATTGTTCTAGCTGTAGCTAAAAAGGGTCTACCAAGAATGACTGAATTGTTTCCCTCTTCATCCATATCTAGGACCACAAAATCAGCTGGGAATATGAAGTTTCCCACCTTCACCAAGAGGTTCTCGACTACTCCATTTGGTATTTTGATGGATCTGTCAGCAAGTTGGAGTGACATCCTTGTGGGTTTAAGCTCTTCAATCATCATTTTCTTCATCATGGTAAGAGGCATTAGGTTAATGCTTGCTCCAAGGTCACAAAGTGATTTGTCAATGGCCATGCTCCCAATCATGCAGGGTATGAGGAAGCTGCCAGGATCTTTGAGTTTTGGGGGTAGCCCCTTTTGAATGATGGCACTGCACTCTTGAGTGAGAATCACTGTTTCTTTTTCTTGCCAACTTCTCTTCTTGGTGATCAATTCCTTAAGAAACTTTGCATATAATGGCATCTGTTCCAGAGCTTCTGCCAATGGGATGTTGATTTCAAGTTTCTTGAAGATTTCTAAGAACCTTGGGAATTGTTGGTCCTTTGCTCCTTTATGTATCCTAGTTGGGTACGGAAGCTTGGGTACATAAGCTTTTACTCCTTTATTTTTGTTTTCTTGTTGTAGATTCACACTCTCCTTGCTATCATGGTTGCTTCCTTGACTGGATGGTTTGCCTTGTGGCTTGACAGCCTCTTTGCCTTTGTTAGATGTTGAATCCTTTTCTTCATCCTGCCTTTCCACTTGTATCTCCACTGTGTCTCGCTCTTTGGGTTTTATTGCCTCTTTATTCGAACTTTCACCAACTACCTTGCCACTCCTTAACTGCAGAGCTTTACATTCTTCTCTTGGGTTGGGTATTGTATCACTTGGGAGAACATTGGTTGGTCGCTCGGCTTGTTTAGCTAATTGTCCCACTTGTCTCTCAATATTCTTCATGGTGACCTCATGTTCCTTTTGTCCCTTAGCTAAGGCTTGAGTGGTTTGAGCAAGTGCTTGCAAGGTTGCTTCAAGATTTGAGATTCTGGTCTCATGATGGTCAATTGGGGGTATGATGGGGATTGATTGTTGTTGGAAGTTATTGGGCCGAATAGTGTGGAAATTTTGTGAGTAATTCTGTGAAGTGGATGTTGGTGCAGGAAGGTTATTTTGGTGAGTTTGTGAATTAAGATGAGGTGGTTGGTATGTGTTTTGTGTTTTTCTATATTGATTAGTGTTGTTGGCATGGTGATTTTGGTTATTTGTGTTATGGGTGTGATTGTGGTTGTTATTCTTTTGCCAATGTTTTTCACCCCACTTTAGATTGGGATGATTTTTCCAAGATGGGTTGTATGTATCGCCATGAAATTCATCCTGAGAATTTGAAGTATTCTGCATGTACTGAACTTGTTCTTGTGGTTGTTCAACAGTGGTCCCTTCACCTTGGTTCCATTCAAGTAATGATTGATTTGTTGTGTTCACTGATGCAAGTTGCAAATCATCTATTCTCTTTGTTATCATTTTCATTTGTTGTTGGATTTGTTGGTGCATTAACTTATTTTGTGCCAAGATAGCATCAACACCTTCAAGCTCCATTACACCTTTCTTTGGGGTTAGATTATGCTGCCTCTCTGATGAGTAATAATACTGATTGTTTGCCACAATCTCAATGAGGTCTTGAGCCTCCTCAGCAGTTTTCATCATGTTGAGTGATCCTCCTGATGAGTAGTCTAGTCCCTTCCTTGCTTCTAAGCTTAAGCCTTCATAGAAGTTTTGGAGCTTGACCCAATCACTAAACATGTCAAGTGGACATCTTCTCATTAGTGCTTTATATCTTTCCCATGCTTCATACAATGATTCCCCCTCCATTTGCCTGAAAGTTTGAACCTCTGTCTTCAACTTGATGATTCTTTGAGGAGGGTAGAACTTTGCTAGAAATCTGCCCATCACGTCATTCCAATTGTTAAGGCTTTCCTTGGGAAATGAATCTAGCCATTGAGTGGCTTTGTCCCTCAAAGAGAATGGGAATAACAGCAACTTGTAGACATCTGGATGCACTCCATTTGTCTTCACTGTATTGCATATCCTCAGAAAAACAGATAGATGTTGATTTGGGTCTTCAAGAGGTCCCCCTCCATAAGAGCAATTGTTCTGTACCAAAGTGATGAGCTGAGGTTTCAACTCAAAGTTATGGGCATGAACATTTGGTGTAGCAATACTGCTCCCACAATGTCTTGGATCAGGGATAGTATACGAAGATAACACCCTTCTAGGTGGTCCATCATTGTTGTTGATCCCTCCAGGAGGATTTTGCATCTCATCCTCCATGACTAGATCTTCTCCCTCTGACTCCTCTTCACCAACTATTCCCTTCCCTCTTTCTGCTCTTCTTACCCTTCGGAGGGTTCTCTCGTCCTCAATATTAAGTTTATTAGCTCCTGACATACACAAATAAAACCCAAAATCACAAGTGAAACACTCTAAAACTAGAGTGGAATTGGAGTTAGTGAAGCAAAGTATCAAACAGTTAGTGGGCTTAACAAAAATACTAAAAAAAATGCTTAATCTAAACCACCTTTCACTTAATCATTGTCAATCTTTTCCAATCCCCGGCAACGGCGCCAAAAACTTGATACGTAAAAATGAGATTTCACGTACAACCGGCAAGTATACCGGGTCGCATCAAGCAATAAAACTCACTAAGAGTGAGGTCGATCCTACGGAGATTGGTAGATTAAGCAACTTTAGTTAAATGGTAAGTTTAGTCAAGCAGACATGGTTTTGATTTCATGAGATTTGTGATTTTTGAACATAATTGCAAGAATTTAAATGGCCAAGAATTTAAAGAATTAGAAGAGAGAAACAAAATGAAAGTAAATAACGGAAACTTAAAATGCAAGAAACTTAAATGACATCAAAGATAAATTGCAAGGAATTAAAGGTTGCAGAAATTTAAAGAACATAAGAGTAAATAGCAAGAAATAAAGGAACAGAATGTAGATGACGAGAATAATAAGTTGACAGAATGTAGAAGGGAATTGGGTTATGGGTAGTCAAACAACTAGAAGCAAAAGAAATAAGAATTAATGGTGGAGAGGATCATTAGGGATCAGAGATGCAAGTTTTCATGAATTGATGTTAGTCAAATCCTTCTCAATCATGGGTATAGATCCATGGCAAGTGGGTAATTGAATCCCAATCTCTTGGTGATTCAATTTCTCTCAACATAACCAATTGCCACTCTCGTGATCTAGTTGTTCATGAGAAGAGATGAAGCTCAATTCTAATCCAGCCACACAACTCCCATAATCTCAACCAAGGAAAGTTACATCTCACATACCAACCAAGGTGTATTGATTAAGGAAATCATGAATGGATGAACTCTAAACTGAATTATGTGGCTCATTCCTCAAATTCGCCACACAATTCACATAGATTAACCCCTCTCTCGATGGTGGTTGAATCTTTGAAGAACAAGAGTTTCCTCTTTGGATTAACCACTTGAATTGAGGAGGAAAAAAGGAGTTCATCATTGCATTCAAACAAGCAGAGCTCTTCTCCCTAATGAAAGTGGGGTTTAGTGAATCATAGCTCCAATTTCAACAACAATTGCCATCAACAAAAACTAAAGTAAGTGTAAAGAAAAGAAGAAGAAGAATAAGGAAATGCTTAAACTTAAAACTGAAGAAGAGAAGTTCCAAGAAAAACCCAAAATAGCTCTCCGGGTATCCTCCCGGAAGTGCTAGAGAGTTCTCCAAGTAAAAGTGCTAAAAGTATCAAATTCTAAGTGTCAAAAAGTTCCCCTAAAGTACAAACTCAATCTCTATTTATATTAGTCCCAAAACTCCTTCAAAGATCTTTAATTGGGTTAGTAATATGGGCTTCCTCTTTGTTGAATTCTTGGCTCAATGGAAGAAGTGTTGCTAGACTTGGAAGGAGGAGTTCATTCATCATGCTTCTGGCCCAATGGCTTGGCGTTTTTGCCAATAACGCTAGCCTTAATGCACGTTGGCAACGTGCATCATATTTTCCTGGGAGTGAACTTTCAGACTTGGGCGGTGCTAGCCCAAGTTGTTGCTAACAACTTGCTTTTCTCTTTCTTGACTCTACTTTCATGCTAAATGTACCCCAGAATTTGAGTGTCAATCCTCTGCTTCAATATGGACTATTATACATCATTGGAAAGCTCTTGATGTCTACTTTCCAATGCCACTGAAATCACCTCATTTGGACTTTCCTAGCTCATGTTATGCTTCCTCAACGAAGGTAAGGTCAAGCTGCCAAGTTGTTGCCAAAAACGCACCTATCCTCCCACGTTGGCAACGTGCCTAGCCTCCCAAGGCAGAGACATGAGGCTGGCGTTGTCACCAAACACGCCCCCTTGTTAGCACGTTGGCAACGTGCTCGTGCTCCCTCCAGGGCTAATCTCTAGCCTTCAATTTTGCTTGTCACGTTGCCTTAGAAAACGCCTTTAGAAGCTGGTGTTGGCAACGTGCTCGAGTGCTTTTTCATGTGAGCTTTCTTGCCTAACTTTGCTTGCTGCGTTGCCCCCAAACACGCCTTTGGAAGCTGGTGTTGGCAACGTGCTCGAGCCTTCCTCAAGGCTCTATGCTTGTTGCTTGGCGTTGTCCTTGAACACGCCTATGCTTCCTGGCGTTGGCAACGTGGTTGGGATCCAAGACTTGGTGCCTAGCCAAGCATTCCTTCCTGGCGTTGCCTTAAAACACGCCAATGAAAGTGGCGTTGGCAACGTACTCCTATTTGTTGGCCCAGAATCTTGTCCCTGGCGTTGTTGATGAACACGCCAGTTCATTTCCAAGTTAGCAACGCTCTCGTGTGCCCATACTCCTAGCTTGCATGCGTTGCCAAGGAACACGCCCATGCTCTCCCAGCTCAACAATGTGCTCGAGCTTTCCTATGGTGCCAAAGTTGCTTGCTACGTTGCCAAGGAACACGCCTTCATAACTTGGCGTTTGCAACGTGCACCTCCCTTTCCTGGGCCAAGTTTTCCATTCAGCGTTGTTTGCCTGCGTTGTCCTCAAACACGCCCCTCATCTCTAGGCTGGCAACGTGCTCGAGGCTCTGAACTAGCTCCCCAAGATTGCTTGGCGTTGCCTTGAATAACGCCTATGGTTCCTGGCGTTGGCAACGTGCTTCACACCCTTCCTACCAAACCTTGCTTGTGTGGCGTTGCCTTGGGACACGCCTATGGTTCCTGGCGTTGGCAATGTTGGCTTGAGTTGTTGACAAACACGCCAATGAAGAGTGGCGTTGGTAACGTGCTCGATGGATGGAGATCCAAGACTTGGTGCCTAGCCAAGCTTTCCTCCATGGCCCAAGTTCCTCTAGCTCAGCGTTGCCTTAAACAACGCCTATACTTCCCACGTTGGCAACGCCCAAGTGTGCTCTCCAGGGCAGCCTTGGCGTTGCCTTCAACAACTCACCTTTTCTCCAAGTTGGCAACGCCAACAACTTCTCTTCTTCTTGCCCAGTTTGCTTCATTCTTGCTTCCCTGCTTTCTTGTTTCATCACCTATCATCAACAAGGGAAATAGCTTCAAAGTCTTACCAATTCATGCAATAAATTTCATGAGATTCATTCATACTCATTCATGTATGTATTCCTTAAATCATTTGCATGAATTTGGCTAAAATCAACATGTTCCTTGGTATTCTCATGCATGAAGACAAAACTCATAAAAAGACTTGTTTATTTAGAGAAAATGAATGAAACAAAGCTAAAACCAACTAAACTAACTAGCTAATATAGTAAATATGCAATTGCATCAGTTACGTATACAAATGGTTGTGTCATTTCTTTTGCCAATAGATACAATGTTTTGAACATATACAACTCTTAAAGAGTTGTGTCCCTTTAGCCAATAGACACAATATTTTGAACATACACAATCCTTAAAAGGTTGTGTCCCTTCAACCAAATGGTACAAAACGGTTAGTAACCGTTTATTAATATTAATAATATTAATAATATTAATAATATTAATTAATCAAATTTGTAAATACCCTTCACAGTTTGCATGCCGAAATTTCAACTCAATTATTTTTTTTTAAACAAAGAAAGCTCACACTAAAGTAAAGCAATAGATAAACAGAAATTTAAAAAAAATCATCAAAATAAAAAACAAACACGAAGGTGATCAATCTCTTGTCATCTTTGGCATAGTCATCAACAGCCAAAAAAAATTAATACCAGTCCACTTCTTGTAGCTCAGAAATGTTTTGCTTTGAATGACCTCAATACTTACTTCTTTATTGTTGAAAATTTTATCAGTGCGTTTGTTAAGTCTAGTTTGATTTTGGGTTATTTTATGATGATAAACATTTACTTGGGTTGAAAGTCCAATATTGTTTGATGAGTGTTTTTATTGTTGCAGGCCTAAGTATCCTAGTTCATGCTGCTGATGAGCGGATAATTTATACGTTTTCTGGCATTATTTTTACATAGTTTTTAGTATATTTTATTCACTTTTTATTATATTTTTATTAGTTTTTATGCAAAATTCACATTTCTAGACTTTACTATGAGTTTGTGTATTTTTCTATAATTTCAGGTATTTTCTGGCATAAATTAAGGGACCTGAACAAAAATCTGATTCAGAGGCTGAGAAAGGACTGCAGATGTTGTTAGATTCGGATCTCCCTGCACTCAAAATAGATTTTCTGGAGCTACAGAAGCTCGATTGGCGCGCTCTCAATTACGTTGGAAAGTAGACATCCTGGGCTTTCCAGCAATATGTAATAGTCTATACTTTGCTTGAGATTTGATGGCCCAAACTGGCGTCCAAACGCCACTCAGAGACCCTTTTCTGGAGTTAAACGCCCAAACTGGCACCAAAGCTGGCGTTTAACTCCAAGAATGGCCTATGCACATGAAAGCTTCAATGCTCAGCCCAAGCACACACCAAGTGGGCCCTGGAAGTAGATTTCTGCACTTAGTTACTCATTTTCTGTAAACCTAGTTTACTAGCTGTTCATACCCTGACCGGGCTCCTCCAACTCGGCAGATCCAGGAAAAGGTCCGACCTCGCCCTAAGGCCCACGCCTAAAGGTCGGACCTCGGACAAATCAAGCAAAGGAAGGCCCATCAAAAGGAACGCAGCCCAAAACCTAAAGGCCGAAAGGGCCTAGAAAAGGCGGTTCCACAAAGATAGGGATAAAACTCCCGAAAGATAAGATAAGATAAGAATATCTTATCCAGGGAAGATCACGGCCAACTACTATAAATACACTGGAGCACCCAGATATGACATACATTCCACATTCTACACTTATCTGCTTGGACCCATGCTAACTTAAGCATCGGAGTGTCATTGCAGGTACAACCACCAACCACTCAGCATATCAAGCTCGGGTCCCTGAACCCCCACCTCGGGCCTCTCCAGACGACCGAGCTACACGTTTCAGGTAACCCCCGGAACACTAGCTTAGTATAAAAACTACTTTTAGGGATTTAGTTAGTATCTTTTGTCTTTGGACCATAGTTCCACGTTTTGGGAGGCTGGCCATTCGGCCATGCCTGAACCTTGTTCTTATGTATTTTCAATGGTGGAGTTTCTACACCTCACAGATTAAGGTGAGGAGCTTTGTTGTTCCTCATGAATTAATGCAAAGTATTATTGTTTTTCCTTCAATTCACGCCTACTTCTTCTCCAAGATATACTCTCGTACTTAATTCAGTTAAGTCAAAACTGAAAGGGTGACCCGTGACAATCACCCACTATCTTCAGTAATCGCTTAGCCAAGATCCGCGTGCCTGACAACCACAGCGGTCTACATGATGTTCAATGTAGTCATTGGACACCAGCTGGAGTATATTCTCTTGGGTTTCCAATCAACGATTCACATCGTCTCTCCTGACAACAGAGCATCTGAATCTGAGATTAGAACCTTCGTGGTATAGGCTAGAACAATAGACAACATTCCTGAGATCCGGAAAGTCTAAACCATGTCTATGGTATTCCGAGTAAGATCTGGGAAGGGATGACTGTGAAGAGATTCAAACTTGCAAATGTTGGACGCAGTGACAGTGTGCAAAAGGATAGAAAGATCCTATTCTGACACTAGCAAGAACCAACAGATGATTAGCCATGCGGTAGCTGTGTCTGGTATTTTTCATCCGAGACGAGAAATCTGACAGTTGATTAGCCGTACAGAAACTGTAGAGGACCATTTTCACTGAGAGGATCATACAGCTTGCCATGGAAGGGAGTACGCATGATTAGATGAAGGCAATAGGAAAGTAGAGGTTCAGAGGCAACAAAGCATCTCCAAACACTTATCTAAAATTCCCACTAATGAGTTACATAAGTATCTCTATCTTATTTTATGTTTTATTTATCTTTTATTTACTAAAACTTCATAACCATTTAATTGCATGTTTGGTGTCAATTGCATGTTTCTGTTCTTCTTTCATTCATTCATGTGTCTTAAGTGATCTTCAAGATGTTCTTGATGATTTCATTGCTCTGATCTTTAAATTCTCTTGACTTGAGTGTTTTGTTGTTTCTCACATGCATTCTCATTTTAGTGGAAAAGATAGAGATACTTATGTAATTCATTGGTGAGAATTTCAGATAAGCGAATGGAGATGCTTTGTCCCTTCCGTTTCTCTGCTTTCCTATTGTCTTCATCCAATCCTTCTTACTCCTTTCCATGGCAAGCTGTATGTTGGGCATCACCGTTGTCAGTAGCCACAGTCCCATCCTCTCAGTGAAAATGTTCAACGCACCCTGTCATAGCACGGCTAATCATCTGTCGGTTCTCAATCAGGTTGGAATAGAATCCATTGATTCTTTTGCGTCTGTCACTAACGCCCAGCCTTCAGGAGTTTGAAGCTCGTCATAGTCATTCAATCATTGAATCCTACTCAGAATACCACAGACAAGGTTTAGACCTTCCAGATTCTCTTGAATGCCGCCATCAATTCTAGCTTATACCACAAAGATTCCGATTAAGGGATCCAAGAGATATCCACTCAATCTAAGGTAGAACGGAGGTGGTTGTCAGGCACACGTTCATAGGTGAGAATGATGATGAGTGTCACGGATCATCACATTCATCAAGTTGAGGAACAAGTATCTTAGAACAAGAACAAGCTGAATTGAATAGAAGAACAATAGTAATTGCATTAATACTCGAGGTACAGCAGAGCTCCACACCTTAATCTATGGTGTGTAGAAACTCCACCGTTGAAAATACATAAGAACAAGGTCTAGGCATGGCCGAATGGCCAGCCTCCCAATGATCTAAGATAGCATAAGACTAAAGATAGCTACCAAGATGATCCTAAGATCGAAAATGATCAAAAGATGAGAATACAATAGTAAAAGGTCCTATTTGTAGAGAAACTAGTAGCCTAGGGTTTACAGAAATGAGTAAATGACATAAAAATCTACTTCCGGGCCCACTTGGTGTGTGCTTGGGCTGAGCATTGAAGCATTTTCATGTAGAGACTTCTCTTGGAGTTAAACGCCAGCTTTTGTGCCAGTTTGGGCGTTTAACTCCCATTCTTGTGCTAGTTCCGGCGTTTAACGCCGAGCATTCTTGAGCTGGTTTGGGCCATCAAATCTTGGGCAAAGTATGGACTATTATACATTGCTGGAAAGCCCAGGATGGTCAGAATCCACTTCGAGTAGCTCCAGAAAATCCACTTCGAGTGCAGGGAGGTCAGAATCCAACAGCATCTGCAGTCCTTTTTAGTCTCTGAATCAGATTTTTGCTTAGGTCCCTCAATTTCAGCCAAAAAATACCTGAAATCACAGAAAAACACACAAACTCATAGTAAAGTCCAGAAAAGTGAATTTTAACTAAAAACTAATAAAAATATACTAAAAACTAACTAAAACATACTAAAACATACTAAAAATAATGCCAAAAAGCGTATAAATTATCCGCTCATCAAGAGGCCTCAACAAGGCTTCAACAACAATAATAGTGGAAGAAATAAGTTTGGCAATAGTAAACCTTTTCCATCATCTTCTTAGCAACAAGTAGAGAATTCTGAGGAGAGCCTCTCTGGCTTAGCAAACATAGTCTCTGATCTATCTAAGGCCACTCTAAGTTTCATGAATGAAACAAGGTCCTCCATAAAAAATTTGGAGGAACAAGTGGGTCAGCTGAGCAAAAGAGTCACTGAAACCCCTCCTAGTACTCTCCCAAGCAATACAGAGGAGAATCCAAAGAGAGAGTGCAAGGCCATTAACATGACCAAAATGGCCGAACCTGAGAAGGAGGAGGAGGACGTGATTTCCATTGAGGAAGACCTCAATGTACATCCAATCACCAATAAGAGGTTCCATATTGAGGAACCAAGGGAATCTGAGGCTCATAAAGAGACCATAGAGATTCCACTGAACTTCTTATTACCATTCATGAGCTCTGATGAGTATTCTTCCTCTAAAGAGGATAAAGTTATTGCTGAAGAATAAGTTGCTCAGTATCTAGGAGCAATCATGAAGCTGAATGCCAAGTTATTTGGTAATGAGACTTGGGAGGATGAACCTCTACTGCTCATTAATGAACTGAATACCTGGGTTCAGCAGACATTACCTCAAAAGAAACTGGATCCCAAAAAATTCTTAATACCTTACACCACAGGCACCATGACCTGTGAGAAGGCTCTGTGTGACCTGGGGTCAGGTATCAACCTCATGCCACTCTCTGTAATGGAGAAACTATGGATCTTTGAGGTACAAGCTGCAAGAATCTCACTAGAGATGGTAGATAAATCCACGAAACATGCTTATGGACTTGTAGAGGACGTATTAGTGAAGGTTGAAGGCCTTTACATCCCTGCTGACTTCATAATCTTAGACAATGGGAAGGATGAGGATGAATCCATCATCCTTGGAAGACCCTTCCTAGCCACAGCAAAGGCTGTGATTGATGTAGACAGAGGAGAGTTAGTCATTCAATTGAATGAGGACTACCTTGTGTTTAAGGCTCAAGGATCTTCTACTGTAAACATGGAGAAGAAGCATGAAAAGCTTCATCCAGTTCTCTCCATACAGAGTCAAACAAAGCCCCTACATTCAAACTCTAAGTTTGGTGTTGGAAGGCCACAATCATGCTCTGAACATCTGTGAAGCTCTATAAGAGCTTCCTGTCAAGCTATTGACATTAAAGAAGCGCTTGTTAGGAGGCAACCTAATTATATTTATCTATATTAATTATTTTTATTTTCCATTGTTAGTTTATGTTTTCTTCAGGTTGATGATCATGTGGAGTCACAAAAATAATTGAAAAATTAAAGAAAAATAAAAAATAGCATAAAAAACAAAACACCCTGGGGGAAGAGCTTACTGGCGTTTAAACGCCAATAAGGCTAGCAAAATGGGCGTTTAACGCCCAACTTGGCACCATTTTGGGTGTTAAACGCCAGAACTGGCAGGCAGACTGGCGTTTAACGCCATAAAAGGGTGTTTGGTTTCTGACTGGCATTAAACACCAGTAAGAGTAGCAGAATGGGCGTTTAACACCCAGTCTGGCAGTATTTTGGGCGTTAAATGCCAGAACTGGCATTTAACACCAGAAATGGGCAGCAGTCTGGTATTTAACGCTAAAAATGGCACACAGAGGGCATTTAAACGCCAGAAAGGTGCAGGGATGAGAAATCCTTGACACCTCAGGATCTGTGGATCCCACAGGATCCCTACCTACCCCAACTCACTCTCTCTCCTCTTCACACCTTCCCATAACACTCTTTTCCAACACCATTCACCTATCAAATCCTATCATCTTCCCGATAACCTCTTCACCACTCCCATCTATCCACTCTTCCTCAAAAAGCCCACCTACCTTACCATTCAAATTCAAACCATTTTCCTCCCAAACCCACCCATTCCCATTCGGCCACCCACCCTCTCTTTCCCTATAAATACCCCTCTTCACTCCTTCCTTCATACATCTTAGCCCACTAAAGCCCCCTTGGCCAAACCCTCCTCACACCTCCATCTCCTCCATTTCTTCTTCTTCTCCTCTTTTTTCTCTTCTTTTGCTCAAGAACGAGCAAACCTTTTATGTTTGGTGTGGAAAAAAGCCTTGGTTTTTATTCTTCCATAATCATTAATGGCATCAAAAGCCAGAGAAACCTCTAGAAAGAGGAAAGGGAAGGAAATCGCTTCCATATCTGAGTCATGGAAGATGGAGAGATTCATCTCAAAGGTCCATCAAGACCACTTCTTTGAAGTTGTGGCCAAGAAAAAGGTGATCCCCGAGGTCCCCTTTAAGCTCAAAAAGAGTGAATATCCGGAGATCCGACATGAGATTCGGAGAAGAGGTTGGGAAGCTTTCACTAACCCCATCCAACAAGTCGAAATCTTAATGGTTCAAGAGTTCTATGCTAATGCATGGATCACTAAGAACCATGATCAAAGTATGAACCCGAACCCAAGGAATTGGCTTACTATGGTTCAAGAGAAATACTTAGATTTCAGTCCGAGAAATGTAAGATTGGCGTTCAACTTGCCAATGATGCAATGAGATCTTCATCCTTTCACAAGAAGGGTTGACTTTGATCAAAGGTTGGACCAAGTCCTCATGGACATTTGTGTGAAAGGAGCCCAATGGAAGAGAGACTCCAAAGGCAAGTCGGTTCAACTAAGAAGGCTTGACCTCAAACCCATGGCTAGAGGATGGTTGGAGTTTATCCAATGCTCTATCATCCCTACTAGCAACCAGTATGAAGTAACTGTGGATCGGGCCATCATGATCCATAGCATCATGATTGGAGAGGAAGTGGAAGTTCATGAGATCATTCCTTTAGAACTCTATAATGTGGCTGACAAACCTTCCACTTTAGCAAGGTTAGCCTTCCCTTATCTCATCTGTCACCTATGCAATTTAGCTGGAATTGTCATAGAGAAAGACACCCTCATTGAAGAGGACAAGTCTATCACTAAAAAGAGGATGGAGCAAACAAGAGAGCCCACTCATGGACCTCAACAAACACATGAGGAAGTCCCTTATCAAGAAATCCCTGAGATACCTCAAGGGATGCATTTTCCTTCACACAACTATTGGGAGCAACTCAACACCTCTTTAGGAGATTTGAGTTTCAACATGGAGTAACTAAGGATGGAGCACCAAGAACACTCTATCATCCTCCATGAAATTAGAGAGGATTAAAGAGCCATGAGGGCGGAGCAACAAAGGCAAAGAAAAGACATTGAGGAGCACAAGCACTCCATAAGAACTTCAAGAGGAAGAACTAGCCGCCATCACTAAGGTATACCCGGTCTTTAATTTCCTTGTTCTTATTTTTCTGTTTTTTTTTTCGATTTTTTATGCTTTATGTTTATCTATGTTTGTGTCTTCATTACATGATCATTAGTATTTAGAGTCTATGTCTTAAAGTTATGAATGTCCTATGAATCCTTCACCTTTCTTAAATGAAAAATGTTCCTAATTACAAAAGAACAAGAAGTACATGAATTTCAAATTTTATCTTGAAATTAGTTTAATTATTTTGATGTGGTGGCAATACTTTTTGTTTTCTGAATGAATGTGTGAACAGTGCATATTTTTTATAGTGAAGTTTATGAATGTTAAAATTGTTGGCTCTTGAAAGAATAATGAAAAAGGAGAAATGTTATTGATAATCTAAAAAATCATAAAATTCATTCTTGAAGCAAGACAAAGCAGTGAAAAAAAATAAAAAGCTTGCGAAGAAAAAAAAAGTAGCGAAAAATAAAGAAAAAAAGAAAGAAAAAGAAAAGCAAGCAGAAAAAGCCAATAGCCCTTTAAACCAAAAGGCAAGAGTAAAAAGGATCCAAGGCTTTGAGCATTAACGGATAGGAGGGCCCAAAGGAATAAAATCCTGGCCTAAGCGGCTAAATCAAGCTGTCCCTAACCATGTGCTTGTGTCATGAAGGTCCAAGTGAAAGGCTTGAGACTGAGTGGTTAAAGTCGTGATCCAAAGAAAAAAGAGTGTGCTTAAGAACTCTGGGCACCTCTAACTGGGGACTCTAGCAAAGCTGAGACACAATCTGAAAAGGTTCACCCAGTTATGTGTCCGTGGCATTTATGTATCCGGTGGTAATACTGGAAAACAAAGTGCTTAGGGTCACGGCCAAGACTCATAAAGTAGTTGTGTTCAAGAATCAACATACTAAACTAGGAGAATCAATAACACTATCTTAATTCTGAGTTTCTATAGATGCTAATCATTCTGAACTTCAAAGGATAAAGTGAGATGCCAAAACTGTTCAGAAGCAAAAAGCTACAAGTCCTGCTCATCTAATTAGAACTAAGCTTCATTGATATTTTGGTGCTTATAGTATATTCTCTTCTTTTTATCCTATTTTATTTTCAGTTGCTTGGGGACAAGAAACAATTTAAGTTTGGTGTTGTGATGAGCGGATAAGTTATACGCTTTTTGGCATTGTTTTTACATAGTTTTTAGTATGTTTCATTCACTTTTTATTATATTTTTATTAGTTTTTATGAAAAATTCATATTTCTAGACTTTACTATGAGTTTGTGTGTTTTTTTGTTATTTCAGGTATTTTCTGCCTGAAATTGAGGGACCTAAACAAAAGTCTGATTCAGAGGTTGAGAAAGGACTGCAGATGCTGTTGGATTCTGATCTCACTGCACTCGAAATGGATTTGCTGGAGCTACAGAAGCCCAATTGGAGCGCTCTCAATTGCGTTGGAAAGTAGACATCCTGGGCTTTCCAGCAATGTGTAATAATCTATACTTTGCTCGAGATTTGATGGCCCAAACTGGCATCCAAACGCCACTCAGAGACCCTTTTTCTGGAGTTAAACGCCCAAACTAGTACCAAAGCTGGCGTTTAACTCCAAGAATGGCCTATTCACGTGAAAGCTTCGATGCTCAGCCCAAGCACACACCAAGTGGGCCCTGAAAGTGGATTTCTGCACTATTTGCACTTAGTTACTCATTTTCCGTAAACCTAGTTTACTAGCTTAGTATAAAAACTCATTTTAGGGATTTATTTAGTATCTTTTGTCTTTGGACCATAGTTCCACGTTTCGGGAGGCTGGCCATTCGACTATGCCTGAACCTTGTTCTTATGTATTTTCAACGGTGGAGTTTCTACACCTCATAGATTAAGGTGAGGAGCTCTGCTGTTCCTCATGAATTAATGCAAAGTATTATTGTTTTTCCTTCAATTCATGCCTACTTCTTCTCCAAGATATACTCTCGTACTTAATTCAGTTAAGTCAAGACTGAAGTGGTGACCCGTGACAATCACCCACTATCTTCAGTAATCGCTTAGCCAAGATCTGCATGCCTGACAACCACAGCGGTCTACATGATGTTCAACGTAGTCATTGGACGCCAGCTGGAGTATATTCTCTTGGGTTTCCAATCAATGATTCAAATTGTCTCTCCTGACAACATATCATCTGAATCTGAGATTAGAACCTTCGTGTTATAGGCTAGAACAATAGATAGCCTTCCTGAGATCCGGAAAGTCTAAAGCTTGTCTGTGATATTCTGAGTAGGATCTGAGAAGGGATGACTGTGAAGAGATTTAGACTTGCAAATGTTGGGTGCAGCGGCAGTGTGCAAAAGGATAGAAAGATCCTATTCTGACACTAGCAAGAACCAACAGATGATTAGCCATGCGGTAGCTGTGCCTGGTATTTTTCATCCGAGACGAGAAATCCGACAGTTGTTTAGCCGTACAGAAACCGTAGAGGACCATTTTCACTGAGAGGATCATACAGCTTGCCATGGAAGGGAGTACACATGATTGGATAAAGGCAATAGGAAAGCAGAGGTTTAGAGGCAACAAAGCATCTCCAAACGCTTATCTAAAATTTCCACCAATGAGTTACATAAGTATCTCTATCTTATTTTATGCTTTATTTATCTTTTATTTATTAAAACTTCATAACCATTTGAATCTGCCCGACTGAGATCAACAAGATGACCATAGCTTGCTTCAAGCCGACAATCTCCGTGGGATCGACCCTTACTCACGTAAGGTATTACTTGGACGACCCAGTGCACTTGCTGGTTAGTTGTATCGGAGTTGTGAATCACGATTTAGTGCGACCAAGTTTTTGGCGCCATTGCCAAGGAGCGAACAATTCCGTGCACCAAGTTTTTGGCGCCGTTGCCGGGGATTGTTCGAGTTTGGACAACTGATGGTTCATCTTGTTACTTAGATTGGGTAATTTTATTTTATGTTTAAGCTTTATTTTTCATTTTAATTCTCGAAAAAAAATAATAAAATCATAAAAACCAAAAATATTTTGTGTTTCTTGTTTGAGTCTAGAGTCAAATTTTAAGTTTGGTGTCAATTGCATTCTTTTAATTTTCTTAAAATTTTCAAAAACTCATGCATAGTGTTCTTCATGATCTTCAAGTTGTTCTTGGTAAGTCTCCTTGTTTGATCTTTTAATTTTCTTGTTTTTGTGCCTTTTCTTGTTTTTCATATGCATTTTTGAATTCTTAGTGTTTAAACATTGGAAATTCTAAGTTTGGTATCTTGCATGTTTTTCTTTCATTAAAAAATTTTAAAAATATGTTCTTGATGTTCATCATGATCTTCAAAGTGTTCTTGGTGTTCATCTTTGCATTCAAAGTGTTCTTGCATGCATTGTTTGTTTTGATCTTCAATTTTCATGTTTTAAGTCTTTTTGTTATTTTTCTCTTTCCTCATTAAGCAAGTGAGGGAAACCAGAATTGACATGCTGATGAAGGAGTACGAAATGTTCAGTATGAAGGAGGATGAGAGCATCGATCAAATATTCAAAAGGTTCTCAATAATCATCAATAATCTGGACACCATGGGAAGGAACTACTCTGAAGAAACTCTAGTAAGAAAGATTCTGAGAAGTCTTACTAAGAAATGGGAAGTGAAAGCACAGCCATCTCCGAAAGGAATGATTTGATCAAAATCACTTATGATGAGCTAACAGGGAAGCTGCTGGCCTATGAAACCACTCACATGTCTCAAGACAAAGATGACAAAAAGAAAAGTATAACACTAAAATCAAGAATGACATCCCAAGGAGAAGAATCTGATGACAGTTTTTTAGATGAAGAAATGATGCTCTTTGCAAGAAAAATGAGAAGACTACTAAGATACAAAAGCAAAGACAAAGAATGCTCTTCATCCAAAGACATCAAGAAAGATCAAGTCAAGTTCACATGCCATCACTGCAAGGAACCTGGTCACTTCAAGTCAGATTGCCCTCAACTTAAGAAAGGCAAAAAATCTAAGAAAGACAAAAAAAGGTGATGATGGCAACATGGGAGGACCTGGAGAACGACAACAGCTCGGAGAGCTAGATCAAGAAGCTCAACTATGTCTGATGGCAGATCATAATGATGAAGAGGAGGTAGATCTCTCTGACTTATCTATTGATGAATTGCACTATATTATCAAAGACATTTCTGTGAACTCTAAGAAACTTTTGGATAAGTATGCAAATGTAAGAAAGAAAATGAGGCATTAAGGACAGAAAATGATCTTCTTTTGAAAAAGCTTAAGGCAAATGAATCTGGTAATAAAAAGTTTTTAAAAGAATAAAACAGTACCTTGTGAGCTGAATTAGAAAAATTCAAACTCAAGCCTGAAGTTACTGCTTCCACTGATTTGATTTTTGAAAACAAAAAGCTGAATGAAAAAAATAATTTTGAATGAAGATTTAGCAAAGTTTGTTCAAGGTTCTCAAAATCTGAACAAACTGCTTGCTTGTCAAAGGTTTGGGTTTGAAAAATCTGGACTTGAATTCAAAGAGGAAAATAAATTTGTTTTCAAATCAAACTTTCAAAAATCAGAATCCTCCTCTTCCAAGTCTTTCAAACCAAAAGGATTCAGCAAAACCCAGAAATCAGTGGGCAAGAATCATTGCTACAAGTGCAATAGAAATGGTCATCATGATCCTCCTCAATGTTTCATCTTTCTTAAGTCTTTTGATAATGATAGTAAATTATATAAAGTTGTTCATGATTTTAATGTTCTTGGGCAACCAAGAAGATTTCACATCAAAGGATCCAAATGGATTTGGATACCTAAGGTTAGTTGAAGAACATGTAGGTTTGCCATACATCCAAGAAGAAAATGGATATGTGGTATCTTGATAGTGGATGTTCAAGGCATATAACCGGAAGGGATACTTTCTTCATTAAACTCAACAAGTATAATGGAGAATTTGTCACTTTTGGAGATAATAGGTAAAATAATTGTCATTGGTAAGGTTGGCAAAGATTTTTCAACTTGCATTAATAGTGTCTTTTTAGTTGATGGGTTAAAGCATAATCTATTGAGCATAAGTCAACTGTGTGATCTTGGATATGCTGTAACCTTTAGGAAATCTGATTGTAGAGTCATAAATGAGAAAACAAGGGCTGTTTTATTTGTTGCTAAAAGAAGTGACAATGTTTATGGTATCACTCTAGATTATCTAAAAGTTCAAAATGTAACTTGTTTCTCTTTAATGGAATCTGAAAAATGGATGTGGCATAAGAGGTTAGGACATGCTAGCATGTTCCAAATCTCTAAGCTTGTAAAGAGAGGCTTAGTTAGAGGTCTTCCTAATATAAAATTTGATAAGGACATCATTTGTGATACTTGTCAAACGGGTAAACAAATTAAAACCTCTTTCAAACCCAAGGAAGATGTCTCTACTAAGAAACCATTGGAGTTGTTGCATTTTGATTTGTTTGGACCCAACTAGGACTCAAAGTATTGGAGGAAAGAGTTATTGCATGGTAATTATGGATGACTATACTAGATTTGGCTGGGTGTTCTTTCTTGCTCATAAACATGAGGCCTTTTCTGTTTTTGAGAAATTCAGTAAAAAGATTCAAAATGAAAAAAGTTTAAAAATTGTTTCAATTAGAAGTGATCATGGTAAAGAATTTGAAAATCAATACTTTGAATCTTTTTGTGATGAACAAGGCATATCACATAACTTCTCTTGTCCAAAAACACCTCAACAAAATGGTGTTGTGGAAAGAAGAAATAGAAGTTTACAAGAAATGGCTAGAGCTATGTTATGTGAATATGAAATCTCCAAGTTCTTATGGACTGAAGCTGTGAATACAACTTGCTATGTTTTAAATAGAACCATCATTAGGAAGCTTTTGAAGAAAACCCCATATAAACTTTGGAGAGGGCATCCTCCCAATCTTAGTTATTTTCATGTGTTTGGCTGCAAGTGTTTCATTCTGAATATCAAAGAAAATTTAGGAAAATTTGATCCTAAAACACATGAAGGAATTTTTCTGGGTTATTCCACAAATAGCAAGGCCTATAGAGTTTACAGCAAGAACTCCAAAACTGGAAACCATGCATGTCACATTCTGTGAGTCTAAAAATATTCTCAGTGTTTGCATTGATGATAGTCCAGGTTTTGAAGCTGAATTACCAAAGAATACTGAACCAGTTCCACAAAATCCATGTTCTCATGAAGTTGCACCTGTTAGCAGCAAAAATTCCAATTCTGCAGGAGATAATTTGGAATTATCTCCTGTCGTAACTGAAAACACTAATGCAAAGGCTATTGTTGATCAAGAGGAACCTGAATCCTCAACTCAAATCAGAAGGCCCAGGGAATGGACATTTCTGAAAAATTATGCTGAGAAATTCATAATTGGTGATCCCTCCAAAAGTATTTCAACAAGGTCATCTTTGAAAAGAGCTGAATCCAACAACTTAGCTCTTTTATCAAAGATTGAACCTCAAAACATCCAAGAAGCTCTTGCTGATCCTTCTTGAGTATTAGCTATGGAGGATGAATTGCAGTAGTTTTTGAGAAAAATCAGGTCTGGTCATTAGTGCCTCACCCAATTGGAAAGAAAGTCACGGGCACTAAATGAATTTTCAGAAACAAACTAGGTGAAAATGGATCTATAGTCTGAAACAAAGCTAGATTGGTTGCTCAAGGATATGATCAAGGGAAGGGATTGATTTCGATGAATCCTTTGCACCTGTAGCTCGAATGGAAGCCATCAGATTACTCCTTGCTTATGCAGCTCATTGTGGCTTCAAGCTATTCCAAATAGACGTAAAGTGTGCTTTCCTCAATGGCATAATAGATAGAGAGGTTTATGTGGCTCAACCACCTGGGTTTGAAAACAAAACGTTTCATGACCATGTTTTCAAACTAGCTAAAGCCTTATATGGTTTAAGACAAGCTCCTAGAGCTTGGTATGAGAGGCTTAGCTCATTTTTATTGAAAAACAACTTTCAAAGAGGAGCCACTGACACCACTTTATTTATTAGGAATTATCATGATCATTTTATTCTTGTGCAAGTTTATGTTGATGATATTATATTTTGTCCAGCTAATGAGGATTTATGTGCAGATTTTGCTAAGCTTATGACCAATGTATTTGATTGAGCATGATGGGAGAGCTCAATTTCTTTCTAGGCTTGCAAATCAAGCAAACTACAGAAGGCATATTCATCCATCAAGAAAAATATGCAAAGGAACTTGTCAAGAAGTTTGGGCTGGACTATGCTAAGCCAATGGGAACCCCCATGCATCCTAATATCAAGCTTGATAAGGATGAACATGGTAGAGATGTTGATGAGACACGCTATAGAGGGATGATTGGATCTTTGATGTATCTAACCTCCTCAAGGCCTGATATCATCCAAAGTATTGGATTTTGCTCAAGGTTTCAATCAAAGCCTAAGGAGTCCCATTTCTTAGCTGTCAAGAGGATCATCCGATATGTACTTGGTACCATTGATTATGGGTTATGGTTTTCTAAGACTGATTCATTTCAATTAGTAGATTTATGTGATGCAGATTTTGCTGGGGATAGGATTGATAGAAGAAGCACAAGTGGTATGTGCTGCTTTCTTGGGAAATCTCTCATTGTTTGGTCTAGCAAGAAGCAAGTTGTAGTGGCACTTTCAACAGCCAAAGCTGAGTATATTGCAGCCTCCTCTTGTTGTTCTCAATTATTATGGCTGAAAACTTAACTAGCTGACTATAAACTGAATGTCTCTAATATTCCCTTATTTTGTGACAACATGAGTGCTATTAATATTTCCAAAAACCCTGTTTTGCACTCAATAACAAAGCACATTGAAGTTCGATTTCATTCTATAAGAGAACATGTGCAAAATGGAAATTTAGATATTCATTTTGTTAACTCTGAAGGTCAGTTAGCTGATATTTTCACCAAACCATTGATAGAGGAGAGGTTCTGCAAGTTACAAACTGAACTGGGCATTCTAGCTTCATCTTTGCTTTCTTAATGATTTTGATCATGAGATCTTTTATGTTTTGTCTCATAAATCGCCGTGAGATTTTTTTTTTTGGCGGATGATGAGTAAACTTCACTAAGTCACTATGAAGCTACTGGATTCAAATCTGACCTTAACGAATGATGGACCTCTAAGGTGCTGGAGCAGTTCACGACAAATGGGCTTTCTTTACTAAATCCATTCGACCCATTTCATTGTTGCTTTTTCATTTTTTTGGCATTAAGTTTTTTACTCATTTTGGGCCTCATTTAAACTTATTTTCAAATCCACTTTTGTTTTCTTTTGTTCTTTCTAAACGTACGAAGGTTACAGCTGTAACTTTCAAAACGTTTTCAAAGTTTGGATTTTTATCTTTTCAAGGTGCAACCTTTACACTCCTCTAAGCCTATATTAACTTCCCACTACATGCATCCATTCACACTACTCTCTCCACTCTTTTATTTTCTCCGAACCAGTGCTCTATAAATATGGCACGAAAGAAGAGAGCTGCCTACAGAGGCTCCCATAGTGACACCCACCATTCTGATCACACACACTCTTCTCCCTCACAATCACCTACTCATTCTTCACCTTCATCACCACCAAACCCTTCTCCTGATATGGCCTACACTAAGACCACTGCTCGTCGCCCTAGCGTTGCTCCTCGCCCTCCTCATCCTCCTCTGCCAAACACGTCTCAGCCTAGTTCATCCAAACCCAGTTCTTCCCGAGGAAAGAGGCCTCTTCACGAAGACGAAGAGAATCCCCCACTCAAACTCGCCATACTTGCGGTACAGTCATTGACTTTCATCTTTGTCTTGTTGCCGAACCTAGACTCTCCAATCCTATTGTTTACAAGTCCTTTTATGCTGATTTTCCTGATGAGTTTTATGATCATCGCCATTTTCAATCTCTCATGAACTACCTATTCTTCTGCAAAGATATTTACAAACATACTCTCTGTCCCTCTAAGCTTGTCAATCTAGACAAACTCCGTAGAAAAGGTCTGAACTTTATCCCATTGATTGCATGTCAAGGTTGGACACCCATACTGTTCATCAAAGAGAAAATTTACCCTGATTTGGTAAAACAGTTCTACAGCAACATGTCCTACAAAGAAGGGAGAATCGCTTCTTTTGTTAAAGGCAAAGTGATCATTCTTGACAAATATCACCTAGGCAAAGCCTTAGATTACCAGGACCAAGGACCTGATGTCTACACCTCTGGTAAGTGGAATGATCGCTCAATGTCTCTTACTTTGATGCCCTAAGCACTGTCTGCATCAATATCCCTCTCCTTGAAGGTAACACTCCTACTCATAAGTCTCTAGGTCCAGTCTGAGCCCAGCTGCATCGGATTGTAAATCACATCATTTTACCTCAGAGTGGCTCTTTTCAACGTGTCTCATTTTGTGACACACTGGTTCTGTATGCACCTCTTTCAAAAATTCCCATTTCTTTTGCTTACTTGCTTGTGAGACATATGCATGCTTGTGTCAGTACCAAAAATGCTTTACCATATGGCATGCTTCTTACAAAAATTTTTCAATATTACAATGTTGATTTTGGGGCTGAAATTGCAAAAGATTGTAACTCATATATCAAAGGGGGTGGTGTAGTAAAGAAAATAGCTCCCAGGCGTCACCGAACTGATGACAGCACTAATGTTCCCTCTGTTGATGAGGATCCTCTGATTTCCCCTTCCACCTCTACTACGATCAAGGTCATGACCTACATTCTGAAGAATGTGCTTGAAGAATTAATCAATATGATAGACCTTCTTCTCACTCATGGTGCCGAGCGCAAAAGAAACTAAGTGTTGGAGGAAAATGCTCTCAAGAAGACCAAGGGAAGGATTCGAATTCTGAGGGACTTTGTGGAGGATGTCGAGGTTGGTCTCACCACTTCTGACAATGAGGGGGAGGATGATGGAACCTCCGATGAATCTAACTCTTATGCCTAGCTCATTTTATCTCATCTGTGATTATGACTTAGTTTACTTTTGAACTTGTTTCATTTTTTTGGATGACTGTAAAGACTTTAACTACTCTGCTACTTAAACTATATGCACCAGCCACTAACAGATTTTGTGCAGATTATTTTCCTTTTCCTCCCTTGATGACAAAAAGGGGAGAAAAGAAAAGGAATGTTAGCTTTGGCTTAGGGGTCAATAGTGATAGTTAAGAACGATGATGCTCTGTGATACTACAATTAACTTAATTTGTCTTGTGTTGTGTATCATGCCTAGTGTTAATTGCTCTATGTTATTATTACTATGATATATTGCTTGGAAATTTTGGTCCTGGCTGTTTTTAAGATTTGTTCAGGTAAAGATGTAAGCCATGATCAAGGGGGAGTAATGCTAGCATTAAGGGAGAGCAACTCATAATCCAAATGTCACCAAAGGGAAGTGTTCTTAACCCATTCAAATTAGTTTTAATTTTTCTATTTTATCATGTTTGTCATCACGGGGGAGACTGTTAAGTCTAGTTTGATTTTGGGTTAATTTATGATGACAAACATTTACTTGGGTTGAAAGCCCAATATTGTTTGATGAGTATTTTTATTATTGCAGGCCCAAGTATCCTAGTTCATGCTGTATCAGCCCATCACAACAAATAGAAGAATAGCTCACTTTGTTCTTTAGTGCTGTAAACAAGTCCAACACTTTCCATAGCACCGTTCAACAAATTAAATGATTATGTATTTGCTGAAAGCAAATGAGGATAGCTGGACAAAAGCAAGGACAGGTGTGGCTCTGTAAAAGCAAAGAAGGACAGCTGCTACACTCCACTAACCCAAGGATAAACAGTAAAGCAAAGTTCAAAAATGGGAGAGCAAAACACAAACTTGCTAAGCAGCAGAGGTAGTGGTGAAGCTCCTCGTATAGCAGAGATAATGGATCAGGATGAAAAAGGAGAGCATACCAAGGAAGAAGGCCAAGCAAAGGACATCAGAGGTAGTGGTCGAGCTCTTCATCGAGCAGAGGTAGTGGAGCATGATGAAGAAGGACTACAACCAGCTGTGACAGCTCTAACGAGCAACTGGTACAAGGAAATGGAAGAGGCAAAAATGAAGGCATGTTGAAGATATATAACAAGCCTCATTCCATCATTTCAAAGCAAGAAAGAAAGAGCACACACTCAGAGAACCATTGGTGGACGAAATTGTGATCACATCAATGTAGAATTCTTTGTTGTTGTATGGAATCATTATTATGGCACTTATGTGTGGACACAACTCCGTTCAACTAACCAGCAAGTGTACTGGGTCGTCCAAGTAATACCTTACGTGAGTAAGGGTCGATCCCACAGAGATTGTTGGTATGAAGCAAGCTATGGTCATCTTGTAAATCCCAGTCAGGAGGATAAAATTATGGAATTTAGAAAATCAAATATGATTAATAAAAATAAACAGAAAATAAAATAGGATAGAGATACTTATGTAAATTAATAGTGGAAATTTCAGATAAGTGTATGGAGATGCTGTGCTCCTCTTGAATCTCTACTTTCCTATTACATTCATCCAATCCTTCTTACTCCTTTCCATGGCAAGCTGTATATAGGGCATCACCGTTGTCAGTGGCTACATCCCATCCTCTCAGTGAAAACGTTCCTATGCTCTGTCATAGCACGGCTAATCAGCTGTTGGTTCTCGATCATGTTGGAATAGGATCCATTGATCCTTTTGCGCTTGTCATCATGCCCAGCAATCGCGAGTTTGAAGCTCGTCACAGTCATTCAATCCCAGAATCCTACTCGGAATACCACAGACAAGGTTTAGACTTTCCGGATCCTCATGAATGCCGCCATCTATCTAGCTTATACCACGAAGATTCTGTTGGGGAATCTAAGAGATATGCGCCCGGCCTAAGGTAGAACGGAAGTGGTTGTCAATCACGCGCGTTCATAGGTGAGAATGATGATGAGTGTCACAGATCATCACATTCATCAAGTTGAAGTGCAAGGTATATCTTGGAATAAGAATAAAAGAGAATTGAATAGAAAGTAATAGTAATTGTATTGAAACTTGAGGTACAGCAGAGCTCCACACCCTTAATCTATGGTGTGCAGAAACTCCACCGTTGAAAATACATAAGTGAAAGGTTCAGGCATGGCCGAATGGCCAGCCCCCAAAACGTGATCACAGGATTCAAAATACAATCCAGGATGCGATTATGATAGTAAAAAGTTCTATTTATAATAAACTAGCTCCTAGGGTTTACATGAGTAAGTAATTGATGCATAAATCCACTTCCAGGGCCCACTTGGTGTATGTTTGGGCTGAACTTGATCTATCCACAAGCTGAGGCTTTTATTGGAGTTGAACTCCGAGTTATGACGTGTTTTGGGCGTTCAACTCCGGATCATGACGTTTTTCTGGCGTTTAACTCCAGACAGCAGCATGTACTTGGCGTTCAACGCCAAGTTACGTCATCAATTTCCGAATAAAGTATGGACTATTATATATTGCTGGAAAGCTCTGGATGTCTACTTTCCAACGCCGATGAGAGCGCGCCATTTGGAGTTTTGTAGCTCCAAAAAATCCATTTCGAGTGCAGGGAGGTCAGATTCCAACAGCATCAGCAGTCCTTTTGTCAGCCTTTTTCAGAGTTTTGCTCAAGTCCCTCAATTTCAGCCAGAAATTACCTGAAATCACAGAAAAACACACAAACTCATAATAAAGTCCAGAAATGTGAATTTAACATAAAAACTAGTGAAAACATCCCTAAAAGTAGCTTGAACTTACTAAAAACTACCTAAAAACAATGCCAAAAAGCGTATAAATTATCCGCTCATCGCAACACCAAACTTAAATTGTTGCTTGTCCCCAAGCAACTGAAAATCAAGTAGGATAAAAAGAAGAGAATATACTATAAATTCCAGAATATCAATGAATATTAATTATAATTAGATGAGCGGGACTTGTAGCTTTTTGCTTCTGAACAGTTTTGGCATCTCACTTTTTCCTTTGAAGTTTAGAATGATTGGCTTCTCTAGGAACTTAGAATTTCAGATAGTGTTATTGACTTTCCTAGTTAAGCATGTTGATTCTTGAACACAGCTACTTATGAGTCATGGCCGTGGCCCTAAGCACTTTGTTTTCCAGTATTACCACCAGATACATAAATGTCACAGACACATAACTGGGTGAACCTTTTCAGATTGTGACTCAGCTTTGCTAGAGTCCCCAGTTAGTGGTGTCCAGAGCTCTTAAGCACACTCTTTTTCTTTGGATCACGACTTTAACCACTCAGTCTCAAGCTTTTCACTTGGACCTTCATGACACAAGCACATGGTTAGGGACAGCTTGATTTAGCCGCTTAGGCCTGGATTTTATTTCCTTGGGCCCTCCTATCCATTGATGCTCAAAGCCTTGGATCCTTTTTACCCTTGCCTTTTGGTTTTAAGGGCTACTGACTTTTTCTGCTTGCTTTTTCTTTTTCTTTCTATTTTTATTTTTATTTATTTATTTTTGTTTTTTTTTCGCCATTCACTGCTTTTTCTTGCTTCAAGAATCAATTTCATGATTTTTCATATCATCAATAACATTTCTCTTTGTTCATCATTCTTTCAAGAGCCAACAGTTTTAACATTCATAAACAACAAGATAAAAAATATGCACTGTTTAAGCATTCATTCAAAAAACAAAAAGTATTGTCACCACATCAATATAATTAAATTAAATTCAAGGATAAATTCGAAATTCATGTACTTCTTGTTCTTTTGAATTAAAACATTTTTCATTTAAGAGAGGTGAAGGATTAATGGATTTATTCATAACTTTAAGACATAGTTACTAACTACTAATGATCATGTAATAAAGACACAAACATTAGATAGACATGAAGCATAAAAACCGAAAAAGCAGAGAAAATAAGACCAAGGAATGAGTCCACCTGAGTGAGGGTGGCGCCTTCTTGAAGGTCCAATGGTGCTTTTTGAGCTCCTTTATGTCTCTTCCTTGCTTCAACAAGAGTGCCTTTTTCTTTATTCCTGCTCATATGAAAGAGAAGAGAAAAAGAAAAGGAAGAGGAATCTTCTATGTTACAGTATAGAGATTCCTTTATGTTAGTAGAAAAAGAAAGGGGATAAGGAAAGGAGAATGGTTCAGATTTTTAGATGAAGAGAAGTGAAGAGAAGTGTTAGTAAATAATTAATTAAATAAAATAAGAAAAGAGAGGGAGAATTTTCGAAAATAATTTTGAAAAAGGGGTTAGTAATTTTTGAAAATTAAAGATAAGATAAGATTAAAATTAAAATTTAAAACAAAAAGAATTTTTGAAAAAGAGGTGAGATATTTTCGAAAATTAGAGAGGGAAAAGTAGTTAGGTGGTTTTGAAAAAGATAAGAAACAAACAACAAGTTAGTTAGTTGATTGAAAAAGATTTGAAATCAAATTTGAAAAGATAAGAAGATAAGAAGTTTAGATAAGATATTTTGAAATCAAAAAAAGATAAGATAAAAAGATAAAAATATTTTTTTTTGAAAAAGATAAGATAAGAGATAAAAAAGATTTAATTTAAAAATTTGAAATTATTTACTTCACTAACAAGAAACTACAAGATAAGATTCTAGAACTTAAAGATTGAACCTTTCTTAGCAAGAAAGTAACAAACTTCAAATTTTTGAATCAAAACATTAATTATTGATTATATTTTCGAAAATATGATGTAAAAGATAAGAAAAAGATTTTGAAAAATATTTTTAAAAAAAAATTTTCGAAAATTATAAAAAAATGAAAAAGATGTGATTTTTGAAAAAGATTTTGAAAAGATAAGATTTTTAAAATTGAAAATTTGACTTGACTTGTAAGAAACAACTAATTTTTAAAATTTTTTGACCAAGTCAACCCAAAATTTCGAAAATTTGGAGAAAATTAAGGAAAAGATATTTTTTTGAATTTTTTTAAATTTTTAATGATGAGAGAGAAAAACATAAAAATGACCCAAAACATGAAAATTTTGGATCAAAACACATGATGCATGCAAGAACACTATGAATGTCAAGATGAACACCAAGAACACTTTGAAGATCATGATGAACATCAAGAACATATTTTTGAAAAATTTTTAATGCAAAGAAAACATGCAAGACACCAAACTTAGAAATCTTTAATGCATGGACTCTAACAAACGAAAAATGCATATGAAAAACAACAAACAACACAAAGCAAGAAAACATTAAGATCAAACAAGAAGACTTGTCAAGAACAACTTGAAGATCATGAAGAACACCATGAATGCATGGGATTTTCGAAAAAATGCAAGAAAAATTTTTAAAGCATGCAATTGACACCAAACTTAAAAATTGACTCAAGACTCAAACAAGAAACACAAAATAATTTTTTATTTTTATGATTTTATGAATTTTTTTGAATTTTTATTAATTTTTTCGAAAATAAAGTTTAGAAAAACGAAAAATAAAAGAAAAATTTTGAAAAAGATTTTTGAAAAGAAAATTACCTAATCTGAGCAACAAGATGAACCGTCAGTTGTCCATACTCGAACAATTCCCGGCAACGGCGCCAAAAACTTGGTGGACGAAATTGTGATCACATCAATGTAGTATTCTTTGTTGTTGTATGGAATCATTATTATGGCACTTATGTGTGGACACAACTCCGTTCAACTAACCAGCAAGTGTACTGGGTCGTCCAAGTAATACCTTACGTGAGTAAGGGTCGATCCCACAGAGATTGTTGGTATGAAGCAAGCTATGGTCATCTTGTAAATCCCAGTCAGGAGGATAAAATTATGGAATTTAAAAAATCAAATATGATTAATAAAAATAAACAGAAAATAAAATAGGATAGAGATACTTATGTAAATTAATAGTGAGAATTTCAGATAAGTGTATGGAGATACTGTGCTCCTCTTGAATCTCTACTTTCCTATTACATTCATCCAATCCTTCTTACTCCTTTCCATGGCAAGCTGTATGTAGGGCATCACCGTTGTCAGTGGCTACATCCCATCCTCTCAGTGAAAACGTTCCTATGCTCTATCACAGTACGGCTAATCAGCTGTTGGTTCTCGATCATGTTGGAATAGGATCCATTGATCCTTTTGCGCTTGTCATCACGCCCAGCAATCGCGAGTTTGAAGCTCGTCACAGTCATTCAATCCCAGAATCCTACTCGGAATACCACAGACAAGGTTTAGACTTTCCGGATCCTCATGAATGCCGCCATCTATCTAGCTTATACCACGAAGATTCTGTTGGGAAATCTAAGAGATATGCACCCGGCCTAAGGTAGAACGGAAGTGGTTGTCAATCACGCGCGTTCATAGGTGAGAATGATGATGAGTGTCACGGATCATCACATTCATCAAGTTGAAGTGCAACGTATATCTTGGAATAAGAATAAAAGAGAATTGAATAGAAAGTAATAGTAATTGTATTGAAACTTGAGGTACAGCAGAGCTCCACACCCTTAATCTATGGTGTGCAGAAACTCCACCGTTGAAAATACATAAGTGAAAGGTTCAGGCATGGCCGAATGGCCAGCTTCCAAAACGTGATCACAGGATTCAAAATACAATCCAGGATGCGATTATGATAGTAAAAAGTTCTATTTATAATAAACTAGCTCCTAGGGTTTACATGAGTAAGTAATTGATGCATAAATCCACTTCCAGGGCCCACTTGGTGTATGTTTGGGCTGAGCTTGATCTATCCACGAGCTGAGGCTTTTATTGGAGTTGAACTCCGAGTTATGACGTGTTTTGGGCGTTCAACTCCGGATCATGACGTTTTTCTGGCGTTTAACTCCAGACAGCAGCATGTACTTGGCGTTCAACGCCAAGTTACGTCGTCAATTTCCGAATAAAGTATGGACTATTATATATTGCTGGAAAGCTCTAGATGTCTACTTTCCAACGCCGTTGAGAGCGCGCCATTTAAGGTTCTGTAGCTCCAGAAAATCCATTTCGAGTGCAGGGAGGTCAGATTCCAACAGCATCAGCAGTCCTTTTGTCAGCCTTTTTCAGAGTTTTGCTCAAGTCCCTCAATTTCAGCCAGAAATTACCTGAAATCACAGAAAAACACACAAACTCATAGTAAAGTCCAGAAATGTGAATTTAACATAAAAACTAGTGAAAACATCCCTAAAAGTAGCTTGATTTTACTAAAAACTACCTAAAAATAATGCCAAAAAGCGTATAAATTATCCGCTCATCAACCATCTCTAATATAGAGCTGGAATCTTTTTCTTCTACTCAAGCTTAATTTCTGATCTTTCTGTTATGGCTATCTTGTGTCATTTTATGTTTTGAAAAAAGGCTAATCTTGTGAGGTTGAAAAGCCAATGAGTGAAAAGGCAAGAGTGATGCAAAAGAGCTACTGATTTCCGATGTAATTTTGGTTTTTGAACTAGGATTAGTTCCCCTTTCCAAGTTGGGTTAGCACTTGGGGAGATTGAATCTGTTTGATTCCCCTTCGTAGTTGGGACAGCACTATAGGAAGCTAAGCTTTAGTGATGAAAGCTTAGGGGGTAGATACTAGTTGAATTAGGGAGAAATTCAATAGTATTGGTGTATGTAATCTGTGAATGATTAGTGAAAATTTCACCATAGTTTGTGGTAGAGAATGGATGTAGGATTCATTGTACAAAGAATTCGAACCAGGATACATACTGGTCTTCATCTTCTCCTCCCTACTCTTTTCTAGTTCTGCATATGAGATAATTTCAAATAATCTCCTGCAACTTAAACTACAGCATAAATAGAGTTTGGAACTTTAAGTTTTAAGCCAACTTGATTCACCCCCTTCTCAAGTTCAACTAGAACCATCAGCGTTCCATCCAAATATTCCAAATCACTGCAAAGAATCCAGTCAACTACCTCTTCTGCTCCTCTTTTCTATTAAGCATGCCAATCCAACTCTCAAACAGACCTTTAATGGTTCCTGGGATTGCCCAATCTTTATGAAGGCACCTCAACCACGCACACCACATCTTCCAAGTAAACTCACAAGAAAAACAGATGATGAACAGATTCTATCTCTTTTTTACACAGGACACAGATATTGTTACTCTGCTGGATGATGCCTAATCTACTTAGCCTCTCTTTAATTTTCACCCAACCAACTAGAACAAACCATCCAAAAAGCTCGATTTTTGGAGGTACCAACCCTTTCCAAATAACACTTGTGAAACTATAGCTCGTAATCACTTGTGAAAGAGTCTCCGATTGCAGCACCTGCACCAAAGAGTTAGTAGAAAAAATACCTTTATTATCAAATTTTCAAACAAGACTATCCTCTCTACCAGTTGATAGTTTTACTAACCTTAACCTCTCATGAAGTTGATGAACCAGTTCCAACTCCCACTGAAATAATTCTCTCCTCCACTAAAAATTCTAAATCCACTCTAACCCATCCCAAAACCCACAATCTCCTATCATAGATCCTTCTTGGTTTGAAATAGAGAAAAGCCTTGAAAAACTCACTTTCAAAGGACCACCTTGGATCTAATTATCTTCCCAAAACATAGTTTTCCTACCATCCCCTACTTCCATCACCATGCCACTAATAATTTTATCTTTCACCTGTTGTTCTTTTATATTCAGCTGACAGATGTCTTCCCACAGGCCACCCTTTACTGGTAGAGGCTGATTTGATAACCGTATATTAGGATTCAAATTATTACAAGAACAAACAATCTTTTTCCACAACGGACATTCCTCTTTTGAAAAACGCCACCACCACTTGAACAAAAGCGCTGTGTTCCTGAGCACTGCATCCCCAACTCCCAAATCTCCCTTCTTTTTTGGTGCCTGAACCACTTCCCACTTCACTAGAGGTATACCATAGTTTCCATCCTCCTTACCCCCACATAAACCTCCTCTGCAATGTAATCAACTTGTCAGCCACTGCTTTTGGCATCTTGTAAAGGCTAAGGTAATAGATTGGTAAGCTATTTAACACCGATTTGATGAGAACTAACTTCCCAACTTTGTTTAGAATCTTTGCTTTTCACAAACTTAGCTTCTCTTCCACCTTATCAATGATCGGTTTCCAAGTTTTTACCAAACGCGAATTCGCCCCTCAAGAGATTCCAAGATAAATGTCAAAGTAGTTCGGATCACTCACACGTATACACGCTAGTGTATGCAATATGTCATTGATGATGATTACTCTTTTAAGAGCAAGATTACAAGAAGTGTTAGGGATTAGTAAATTTTGTGATTTATAGTTATCAATTAGTTATTATTAGTATTTTTAATAATATAAAATTATATTTAATGATATAAAATTACTCATTTTTTATAATTAAATGCTGACTAATTTTTAATAAAAATATTGATCCGCTGGACTTTCTCAATATATAAATGGAAACCATCTTGATGATCACTATATAGCAAGCCTGTTAATTTTGAATATAGATGACTGATAATAAGGTGCATAATTAGTCTCTACTATATAAAATGGGCTCTGAAAATCTTGCTATAAAAAGATAAGTAAAACAGTAATAATACAGGGTCAACATAATTTATTTTTTTTAATATTTAATTATTAGTATACTTTTGTGAGATGATATTAAAAAAAAAATTAAATATACTAATAGAATATATGTATTAGCAAAAATTATTGATCAATATAAATAAAATTGATTTTGAAAATTTTTCTAAAACAAAATACATTGTACATGGGATTACAAGTTTTTGAGTGGTGTTATATATATTTGTGAAGTGCCTAATATATTTGGACTTTTTGTTTCGGCCAAATAATTAATATATTGTTAAAAAGTAGACATACACGTGGTAGAAGCTTTATTCCCTAACTTAACTGGAGGAAAAGCTATGGTAAGGTGATTTGACAAATGCAAATTATAAGTTAGTTTAGGTTCAATTACTTTAGGCTTAGGTGACACGACTTTGACAACGTGAAAATCCAGTTATACAATGTGACCCTTGTGCGATAAACCAATCTCCACCCAAAAACAGATTTGACATGCCATTTTGAAGTTGGAGTAGGAGTAGTGATCCCTTAAGTGTGTGTACAACATTCATATCATCATTGATCAAATGAATAACAATCCACATTGTAAGGCACATATTTGCACGATGCATAATGTTATAAATGTCCAACTACTACCATAGGGGTATTCGTTTGATAATAAAACGAATCATAAAACATGTATACTTTGATCTGTGATCTTAGAATTTTCTTTTATATATTTTCTTTTCTTTTTTAATAAAAAAAGTAAAACTTTTTTTTAGTGCGTGCATAAACAGAATGCACAAATGTAACAATAATTTTCCAGAAAGATCGATTAAAAATATCTTTAAAAGAGTCCAGTAGCAAAAACAACACAAATATTTAATATAAAAACAATATAAAAGTACTCATAAAATAATATAACAGTAATAATGAGCAAGCAAATATATTAAGTAAAACAACAATAAAAACACACTGATATTTTAACATAGAAAATTTCCCTCAATATAAGAGATGAAAACCACGAGTCATCCATACTAATCAAATAGCTCTATTGTAATACTTTATCACACTAAACTTCACCCTATAGCCATGAAACAAAAGCAATAAAACATTACGGCAATTCTAAAACACCATATAATAGTATATAGTCAAAAGATAATATAACTAAAAATCCGATGAAAGGAATAAAGGATCAAAGAGCCATAGATTATAGATACAAAGCGCGAAGCATACACACACGATAACTACACGTGTTGGCACGAAAAGGACAAAGCAGAATATATATATATATATATATATATATATATATATATATATATAAACCTTGCAAACAGTTCCAGGATATACAAGGTAATAGATAATAAGAATAAGTTATATACAAGGGAACTAGCCGCAGCCCGCGGAGTTTATGCCGACTAGTTTAAACCTAATACAATAGAGTTTTGATAATAAAATAGCTTACATCCTATCTCTCAAGGTTTTCCGAAATAAAGCCTCTAGCATCGAAATATAATAATTCAAAAATGAGAGAATTACTAGCAAAATAAAATATAAAACAAAGCTTAATCATTCTTCGCTCTGTCACCACATCCATAAACCCACCGAGATGGGTTGCGACCTGCATCTGAAAAATAACAACAATATATGGTATGAGAATCGGAGGTTCTCAATATGGTAACAGTGCCCAATAGATAAGATATAAGATTCCGAGACACCAAAAATAATTCTAAAACTTCACATCGATAACAGGATATTCAAGCTTAATGAAATATAAATAAAGTAAACCATAAACAAGGTAATCTAACTTAAAGGGTTTCTAACTAATACTAGTCACCGCTGTCCCATAGCCTTCACCAGCCTATCCTCGATGTGATCCCATCGCCACCACTTACCGAGCCTCCTCAATCCCAGCAGAAAACACAGGTAATGCAAACAAGTAAAACACAAGTAATATACATATACAACAAGTAGAACAAATAGCAAGTAGGTATGTGATTCACTTAGGCATAATGAAGTTAAGAAAAGCAAACAAGCATATAGAAGGTGCATATGATGAATTCCTATCCTAATTGGCTCGTGATATCACTTGTCGGTTCAACTGCCAACCCAACACATTCTTTCGAATGTAGCCTTTCTACCACGCCAGGGATATAGTGCCCTGTATACTATTTCTTGGCACTTCCTGGTGTATAATGTCCAGCACTTTTTCTTGTGCCCCCTGGATATATTGCCTGACACACTCTTTTGGGTTATAGTGCTCGAGTTCACTCTTGCGGTAGAGAAGGTTATGTGAGGGGGAGACTGCCACAGTCCTCAAATCTGAACGTAGGCGGGAGACTACCACGGCCCCTATGCCAGCACCGCTACCTCAACAAGCGGGATTAACCACCATACTTGCTAGGCGCATAGCAACTTACTAGATCTCAACACATCAATAATAAAATATCCATCTCAATTATTATTACTCATAGCATAATTTCACTTACCTCTTTCCAAGTTCCAAGTTCATCTTAACCATCATCAAACTCTCAAATTCTCAAATTCATCACCAATATAGTACCCCCACCAATTCACCCAACTAGTCCATGCACAGTACTTCAGAAAACTAAGTCTCCATATTCTAAACTAATAACAGAAATATCTAATTCTTAAGTCATTTAATTCATCTTCAATAATCTTAGAGTCTAATTACTAGTTCGGAGTCTTAAACAACAATTAAAGAAGTTTAGAAAGCTAGATAATCAGTTGAAATTGCAAGAAAATAAGTTTTTAGCAAAACAAGTGTCTCGCGTACACAAGCCCCCTGTTCGTGTACGCATGTGCGTCATTTGGCCAAGGTCGCGTATGCAAGCTACGTCCACGTACTCGAGTACTGGAAACAGCAAAGGAGACCCGCGTTGCGTGCAACATGATACTACGTATGCTTGTATAATGCCATGCTCGCATATGCATGCATTGCCCGCGTACATGAGATCACTTGGCAATGGCCGACGTCCGTATCGCGTGCACTGTTCCGCATACGTATGCCCTGATAGACTTAGAAAAATTTCAAAAGCTACAGAAATCAAATTTTTATACCGAACTTCGAACGCGCATAACTTTTCCGTTTTAAAATATTTTTCATCCGTTCTTTAAACGTCTTAAAGCTCTCAAACCTAACTTTCATTGAAAATAACTTTCATCAAAATTAAGGATCCAGAGTCGAAGTTATGCCTTGTCAAAGTTCATAAAAAATAAGATTTTTACCAGACAAGATTCCCTAGTTTTCCAAAACTTTAACCCAAACCCAATTCAAACATATTCAAAATCATCATCAAAACACTATCACACACTATAATTTACTACGTAATTGCACTTCAAGCATTTCCACACCTATTTCACTTAATTTTCCCTCTTCTCTCCATAGTTCAACAAAATCCACGATTCGCAAACCAAGATTCCAATCTCAACAATTTTTGCACTAACTCAACTCTTCATATACATCATCCATCACACATCATTATAAGCATGCTCCAACACATACAATTTTATTCAATCTCCATCAAGATACATATATCACAAACACAACTCAACAAACATTCATTCAGTTCAATCCTATCCTAAGGTCCACTAGTCTAAGTTTCACAAAACATTACATATTACCTAAAGAAAATCGAAACCACACCTTGGTCGATTCCCACCACGGTCAAAACACCGAAACAAGGCCACCAAGCTTAATCCAAAAGCTCTAAACTCAAGCTCAAAAATCCAAGTAGCCAAAACAACTCCAATAACCACCAAACCTCAATCTAACATCATATAATATACCAAAATCAACACTAGGGCTAACCAAATCATCAAACCACAAGGGTTTTAAAGAAACTTACCTTGTTCGATGGTATTAGGGGCAAAATCCAATAATAACCCAAAGCTAGATCACCCATAAATAACCAAAATTACAAAATCTACCAAAAAACAAAACCCAAAAATGCAAAATTGTTAGCACAGGAAATTATAGTATAGATTTCAAGATTCTTACCATTTTATTTAGATAGAAATAACGGGCTTGGCGAGAGCTATGCGTGGTCACAAATGGCACGTGAATCGGGGCCTCGTAGCTCAAGTTACAAGCAAATGAAGAAGGAAGTGAATAGTGTCACTTCTTCTTCCTCTCCTCTTACTTGGCAGCTGCTAGGTTAGTGTATTGTGATGTTATGAGACTGAGTGGCCTCTAAATGGTGCTTATATATGTTGGGCTTAGGCCCAGTCCATTTCGTTTAGTATTTTTGGTCCATTTGACCCAACTTTGGGTCAAAACCTTTACAATTAGTGCTTTGTTTTCAATTCTAAATGTTTTTCTAAGTTTTTCTACTGTTTTATTTTCTCTCACGCAGTACTGGACAGATTTAAGCCGGTACCTCCGGCTAATTTACCGGTACACATTTTTAATTTTCATAGAAAAATCTATTTTTCCACTTGAAAAAATCTAATGGATCCAAATCTCACCTTTAAATTTTCTAATTAACATTTCTAAATTTTAGAACCTATTTAGAGCAATTAAATTATTATTTTTATTTTATCAAAGCATTTAGTTCGATTCCAGTTCTTAGATCTACTATAATCAAATATGAGGTACAAGAGAGTCTTAAACAAAGTACAAATCGTGCATACAATCAGCCAAAACACCAAAGCTTACAAATGAGTAACAAAAAGATGAAAAATATCCAAAATTTAAGTTGTTGTTTGAAGCTATTTTCTCTCACTATAGAATTTCAAACAATATCTTTACCGTCCCGAATGAAGAACAAGATGAGGTGAACTTGCAATCCAAATTTCAGGCCGATCCAACGGTGAACGAATGAGAAACTTCTGTTTGAAATCTGTTGCTTTGTATAAAAATGGAAAATTTGTTTTTCCTCTTCTCTCTTATTTTGTGGCTAACCTCTCTCACTCTCAATTGACCCAAAAAAGTTTGATTAGGATAGTGACATAAGGGTGTAAGGGGACACCCCAAAAAATTGGGCTTGGGCCTCACAAAGGAGAGAAAAATCCAACAAAACTCCCCTTCTCGACTAGGTGGAGGCCCTCGCCATCTCGGCGATCAAACAACATGTTTTAAACTTATCTCTTGGTAATGATTTTGTCATCATATCAATACCATTATTATCAGTGTGAACTTTCTCATGTTCCAACAACTTGAAATTCAACACATCCCGTATCTAGTGATACCTAACATTGATATGTTTAGATCTTGCATGAAAGGTAGAATTCTTTGCAAGATGAATAACACTTTGACTATCACACAAGAACACATAACGGTCTTGCTTGAAACCAATCTCTCCAAGAAATTTTTTCATCCACAATAATCCTTTACATGCTTCAGTTGTTGCAATAAACTTTGTCTTTGTGGTAGAAAGTGCAACAGACTTCTGTAGCTTTGACTGCCATGGAATAGCTCCCCTTGCAAATTTGACCAAATAACCTAAAGTAGACTTTTGAGAATTAACGTCTCTTACCATGCGTGTATCAGTAAATCCAACTAGTAAAGGTTTTCATCACCAAAACTCAAACTCAAGTTAGTTGTATCTTTTAGATATCTCATAATCCATTTAACAACATTCCAATGTTCTTTACCTAGATTAGAGAGGAAACGACTCGCAGTACCAAATGCATGAGCAATGTCTGGTCTAGTGCACGCCATAACATATATCAAGCTCCAACAGCTGAGGCATAAGAAATTTCATCCATTACTTGTTTTTCCTTATCAGTAGCTGGACACTGCTTGGTACTTAACTTAAAATGAGGAGCAAAAGAACTAGTAACACATTTGGCATCATTCATACCAATCCTTTGAAGACACCTTCTTTATGTACATTTTCTGTGACAAATAAAGCTTTTTGAAATCTCTATAATAAGTAATAGTCATACCCAAAATCTGTTTGAGAGGACTCAAGTCCTTCATAGCAAATAACTTGCTTAACTGTTTCTTTAACTCATTAATCCTCAAAGCATTCTTGCCTACAATCAAAATATCCTCCACATAAAACAAAAGAATGATAAAATCACCATCAGAAAACCTTTTCACAAATACACAATGATCTAAAGTTGTCTTATGGCAACCATGCTCCTCATAACAGATTCAAATTTCTTGTACTATTGTCTCGGAGCTTACTTCAACCCATAAAGACTCTTCTTAAGCTTACACACAAGGCCTTCATTTTCTTTAACAACAAAGTCCTCTGATTGTTCCATGTAGATTTTTTTGTCTAAATCACCATGAAAAAAAGTTATCTTCACATCCATTTGCTTAATCTCCAGATCAAGATAAGGTGCTAATCCAAGTACAGCACGAATGGATGACACTCTCACAATAGGAGAAAAAATCTCCTCAAAATCAATCTAATCCTAGAGGCATTCCAAAACCCCAACACTTATATCAAAATTCTAGAGTTTTCACTAAACCAAAGTAGGGTAACTATATCTAAGGAATCTAATTTCATTCTTCACTTCTCGTTCTCTGCAAACCTCCAATTTACCATGTGGAACAACCCTTAGCATCTCCTCCACCAGCATGAGAGATCTCTCAGTAAACACACACAAATATAGTAACAGATACGACAAATAGATCAAATAACAGTTAGTTACAAATAAGCAATTAGGCAAGCCAAACAAATAATTACCCAAACAAAACATACAAGTGCATATGATGCATGTCTGTCCTATGGACGATGATATCACTTATCGGTTATACAGCCAAATCCAAAATATCTGGTAGCGAACTGGTGCACGAAATTGTGATCAATACTTTTACACAAAACAATCCCCGGTAATGAATCCCAAAAACTTGGTGCTCAATACCATGGCATAAACACAACTTCGCACAACTAACCAGCAAGTGCACTGGGTCGTCCAAGTAATAAACCTTACGCGAGTAAGGGTCGATCCCACGGAGATTGGTGGTATGAAGCAAGCTATGGTCACCTTGTAAATCTCAGTCAGGCAGACTCAAATGGGTATAATGATAAACGAATAAAGCATAAAGATAAAGATAGAGATACTTATGTATATCATTGGTGAGAGCTTCAGATAAGCGAATGAAGATGCCTTCCCTTCCGTCTCTCTGCTTTCCTACTGTCTTCATCCAATCCTTCTTACTCCTTTCCATGGCAAGCTTATGCAAGGGTTTCACCGTTGTCAGCGGCTACTGATGAGTGGATAATTTATACGCTTTTTGGCATTATTTTTAGGTAGTTTTTAGCAAGTTCAAGCTACTTTTAGGGATGTTTTCCTAAGTTTTTATGTTAAATTCACATTTCTGGACTTTACTATGAGTTTGTGTATTTTTCTGTGATTTCAGGTAATTTCTGACTGAAATTGAGGGATTTGAGCAAAACTCTGAAAAAGGCTGACAAAAGGACTGCTGATGCTGTTGGAATCTGACCTCCCTGCACTCGAAATGGATTTTCTGGAGCTACAGAACTTCAATTGGCGCGCTCTCAACGGCGTTGGAAAGTAGACATCCAGGGCTTTCCAGCAATATATAATAGTCCATACTTTATTCGAATAATGACGACGTAACTTGGCGTTGAACGCCAAGTACATGCTGCTGTCTGGAGTTAAACGCCAGAAAAACGTCATGATCCGGAGTTGAACGCCCAAAACACGTCATAACTCGGAGTTCAACTCCAAGAGAAGCCTCGGCTCGTGGATTGATCAAGCTCAGCCCAAACATACACCAAGTGGGCCCCGGAAGTGGATTTATGCATCAATTACTTACTCATGTAAACCCTAGGAGCTAGTTTATTATAAATAGGATGATTTACTAATGTATTAGACATCTTTGGTCTCAGTTTTGTTTTATTCTTCATCCTAAGAGACTATTGATCACGTTTTAGGGGGCTGGCCATTCGGCCATGCCTGACCCTCTTTCACTTATGTATTTTCAACGGTGGAGTTTCTGCACACCATAGATTAAGGGTGTGGAGCTCTGCTGTACCTCAAGTATTAATGAAGTTCTATTTTCTTTTATTCGGTCTCTATCTTATTCTTATTCCAAGATATTCATTCGTACCCAAGAACATGATGAATCTAATGAGTTAGATAACCCTCATTATTATTCTCACTTATGAACGCGCGTGATTGACAACCACTTCCGTTCTACATGCAACCGAGCTTGAATGTGTATCTCTTAGGTTCCCCAACAGAATCTTCATGGTATAAGCTAGATAGATGGCGGCATTTATGAGGATCCGGAAAGTCCAACCTTGTCTGTGGTGTTCCGAGTAGGATCCTGGGAATCCGGAAAGTCTCACCTTGTCTGTGGTATTCCGAGTAGGATTCCGGTAATGAATGACTGTGACGTGCTTCAAACTTGCAACCTGCTGGGCGTTAGTGACAGACGCAAAAGAATCAAGGGATTCTATTCCAGTAGGAGCGGGAACCAACCGGTGATTGGCCGTACTGTGACAGAGTGCGTGAGCATTAGCTTTCACTGCGAGGATGGGATGTAGCCATCAACCATGGGTGATGCCTCCAGACTGATTAGCTGTGCGAGTGACAGCCGCATAGGATATTTTCCCGAGAGGATGAAAGTAGCCACAGCTGATGGTGAACCCCTATACAAAGCTTGCCATGGAAAGGAGTAAGAAGGATTGAGTAGAAGCAGTAGGAGAGCAGGCGTCCTTGAGTCATACAGCATCTTCATATACTTAACTGATACCTCTACTAATGAATCTGCATAAGTGTTTCTATCCCTTTTATTATTTATTTTCTATTTTATTCCAATAATCACAATTACCCTTTAATCTCCCTAACTGAGATTTACAAGGTGACCATAGCTTGCTTCATACCAACAATCTCTATGGATTCGACCCTTACTCACGTAAGGTTATTACTTGGACGACCCAGTACACTTGCTGGTTAGTTGAACGGAGTTGTGAAAATAAACAGTGCCCTAAGAGTAAACATCATCAAAGTATAAAGAATAGTGATCACAATTTCGTCCACCAAGTTTTTGGCGCCGTTGCCGGGGATTGTTCGAGTATGGACAACTGACGGTTCATCTTGTTGCTCAGATTGGGTAATTTTCTTTTCAAAAATCTTTTTCAAAATTTTTCTTTTATTTTTCATTTTTCTAAACTTTATTTTCGAAAAAAATTAATAAAAATTCAAAAAATTTCATAAAATCATAAAAATAAAAAAATTTATTTTGTGTTTCTTGTTTGAGTCTTGAGTCAATTTTTAAGTTTGGTGTCAATTGCATGCTTTAAAAACTTTTCTTGCATTTTTTCGAAAATCCCATGCATTCATGGTATTCTTCATGATCTTCAAGTTGTTCTTGACAAGTCTTCTTGTTTGATCTTGATGTTTTCTTGCTTTGTGTTGTTTGTTGTTTTTCATATGCATTTTTCGTTTGTTAGAGTCCATGCATTAAAGATTTCTAAGTTTGGTGTCTTGCATGTTTTCTTTGCATCAAAAAATTTTTCAAAATTATGTTCTTGATGTTCATCATGATCTTCAAAGTGTTCTTGGTGTTCATCTTGACATTCATAGCATTCTTGCATGCATTCATGGTTTTGATCTAAAAATTTCATGCATAAAGTATTTTTGTTGTTTTTCTCTCTCATAATTAAAAATTCAAAAATAAAAAAAATATCTTTTCCTTATTTCCCTCCAAATTTTTGAAATTTTGGGTTGACTTGGTCAAAAATTTTCAAAATTAGTTATTTCTTACAAGTCAAGTCAAAATTTCAAATTTTAAAAATCTTATCTTTTCAAAATCTTTTTCAAAAATCATATCTTTTTCATTTTTTTATTTTTCGAAAATTTCAAAAATCTTTTTCAAATTATTTTCAAAATCTTTTTCTTATCTTTATATGTAATTTTCGAAAATTCACTAATAATTAATGTGATTGGTTCAAAAATTTGAAGTTTGTTACTTTCTTGTTAAGAAAGGTTCAATCTTTAAGTTCTAGAATCTTATCTTGTAGTTTCTTGTTAGTGAAGTAAATAATTTCAAAATTCTTGAATTAAATCTTATTATCTTTTATTTGATCTTTTTCGAAAATTTTATCTTTTTCAAAATTTGATTTCAAAATATCTTATCTAACTTAATATCTTCTTATCTTTTTCAAATTTGATTTCAAATCTTTTTCAATCAACTAACTAACTTTTTGTTTGTTTCTTATCTTTTTCAAAACCACCGAACTACTTTTCCCTCTTCTATTTTCGAAAATATCTCTCTCTTTTTCAAAAATTCTTTTTAATTAATTAATTGTTTCATGTTTTAATTTTAATTACATTTGATCTCTAATTTTCGAAAATCACTAACCCCTTTTTCAAAATTAATTTCGAAAATCCCTTTTTCCTTTCTTCTTCTATTTAATTATTTAATTACTAACACTTCTCTTCACCTCTCTTCATCCATAAAACCGAATCCATTCTTCATTCTTCTACCCCCTTTCTTTCTCTACTAACATAAAGGAATCTCTATACTGTGACAAAGAGGATTCCTTTTTCTTTTCTTGTTTTCTTCTCTTTCATATGAGCAGGAACAAGGATAAAGGCACTCTTGTTGAAATTGATCCAGAACCTGAAAGGACTCTGAAGAGAAAATTAAGAGAAGCTAAATTAAATTATTCTAAAGGTAACCTTTCAGAAACATTAGAACAAGAGAAGGAGATGGCCGAAAATAATAATAATGCAAGGAGAATGCTTGGTGACTTCACAAAGCCAACGTCCAAGTTTGATGGAAGAAGCATCTCCATTCCTGCCATTGGAGCCAATAACTTTGAGCTTAAGCCTCAACTAGTTGCTTTAATGCAACAAAACTGCAAGTTTTATGGACTTCCATCTGAAGATCCTTATCAGTTTTTAACTGAGTTCTTGCAGATCTGTGAGACTGTAAAGACGAATGGAGTTGATCCTGAAGTCTACAGACTCATGCTTTTCCCTTTTGCTGTAAGAGACAGAGCTAGAGTATGGTTGGATTCACAACCCAAGGATAGCCTGGACTCATGGGATAAGCTTGTCACTGCCTTTTTGGATAAATTCTTTCCTCCTCAAAAGCTGAGCAAGCTGAGAGTGGATGTTCAAACCTTCAAACAAAAAGATGGTGAATCCCTCTATGAAGCTTGGGAAAGATACAAGCAGCTGACCAAGAGATGTCCATCTGACATGTTCTCAGAATGGACCATATTAGATATATTCTATTATGGTCTCTCTGAATTTTCGAAAATGTCATTGGACCATTCTGCAGGTGGATCTATTCACCTGAAGAAAACGCCTGAAGAGGCTCAAGAACTCATTGACATGGTTGTAAACAACCAGTTCATGTATACCTCTGAGAGGAATTCCGTGAACAATGGGGTACCTCAGAAGAAAGGAGTTCTTGAAATTGATGCTCTGAATGCCATACTGGCTCAGAACAAAGTGTTGACTCAACAGGTCAACATGATCTCTCAAAATCTGAATGGATTGCAACATGCATCCAACAGTACTAGAGAGGCAGCTTCTGAAGAAGCTTATGATCCTGAGAACCCTGCCATGGCAGAGGTTAATTACATGGGTGAACCTTATGGAAACACCTATAACTCATCATGGAGAAATCATCCAAATTTCTCCTGGAAGGATCAGCAAAAGCCTCAACAAGGCTTTAACAATGGTGGACGTACTAGGCTATGCAATAGCAAGCCATACCCATCATCTTCTCAGCAACAGACAGAGAACTCTGAACAAAACAATTCTAATTTAGCCAATATAATCTCTGATCTGTCAAAGGCCACTTTCAGTTTCATGAATGAAACCAGATCCTCCATTAGAAATCTGGAGGCACAAGTGGGCCAGCTGAGTAAGAAAGTCATTGAAACTCCTCCCAGTATTCTCCCAAGCAATACAGAAGAGAATCCAAAAGGAGAGTGCAAGGCCATTGACATAGTCAATATGGCCGAATGCACTAGGGAGGAGGAGGACGAAAATCCTAGTGAGAAAGACCTCATGGGACGTTCCTCAAGCAAGAAGGAGTTTCCTATTAAGGATCCTGAGGAATCTAAGGCTCATCTAGAGACCATAGAGATTCCTTTAAATCTCCTTCTGCCATTCATGAGCTCTAAAGAATATTCATCTTCTGAAGAGAATGAAGATGTGACTGGAGAGCAAGTTGCTCAATACTTAGGAGCTATCATGAAGCTGAATGCCAAGCTGTTTGGTAATGAGACTTGGGAAAGTGAACCTCCCTTGCTCATTAGTGAACTAGATACTTGGATTCAGAGAACTCTACCTCAAAAGAAACAAGATCCTGGCAAGTTCTTAATACCTTGCACCATTGGCACCATGAGCTTTGAAAAAGCTCTATGTGATCTTGGGTCAGGGATAAATCTTATGCCACTCTCTGTAATGGAGAAGCTGGGAATCATTGAGGTACAACCTGCCTTGTTCTCATTACAATTGGCAGATAAGTCCATAAGACAAGCTTATGGAATAGTGGAGGACGTGCTAGTAAGGGTTGAAGGCCTTTACATCCCCACTGATTTCATAATCCTAGACACTAGGAAGGAAGATGATGAATGCATCATCCTAGGAAGACCTTTCCTAGCCACAGCAGGAGCTGTGATAGATGTCAATAGAGGTGAGTTAGTCCTTCAATTGAATGGGGACTACCTTGTGTTTAAGGCACATGGCCATCCCTCTGTGACAAAAGAGAGTAAGCATGAAGAGCTTCTCTTAGTTCAAAGTCAAGAAGAGCCCACACAGTCAAACTCTAAGTTTGGTGTTGTGAGGCCACAACCAAACTCTAAGTTTGGTGTTCAAACTCCATATCCAAACTCTAAGTTTGGTGTTGGGACCACACTAACATTGACCTGATCACCTTGTGGCTCCATGAGAGCCACTGTCAAGCTATTGACATTAAAGAAGCGCTTGTTGGGAGGCAACCCAATTTTATTTATCTAATTTTATTTTATTTTGTTTCTTTGTCATTTTTGTGTTTTATTAGGTACATGATCATGAGGAGTCACGAAAAAAATCAAAAAATTAAAAACAGAGTCAAAAACAGAAGAAAAAAAATTTTTCACCCTGGAGGCAGCGCAGACTGGCGTTCAACGCCAGTAAGGTGCATCTGGCCGGCATTCAACGCCAGAACAGAGCACCATTCTGGCGCTGAACGCCCAAAACAAGCAACAACCTGGCGTTAAACACCAGGATGGTGCACAGAGAGGACAACCTGGCGCTGAACGCCAGAAACAAGCATGAAACTGGCGTTCAACGCCAGAAACATGCATTACATGGGCGTTGAACGCCCAGAACATGTATCAATGGGCGTTTGAACGCCAGAATGATGCATAAAGGCATTTTACATGCCTATATGGTGAAGGAATGGTATTTGTCTTCACCTCAGGATCTGTGGACCCCACAGGATCCTCACCTCAGGATCTGTGGACCCCACAGGATCCTCACCTCAGGATCTGTGGACCCCACAGGATCCCCACCTACCACCTTACCTTTTAATCCTAATCACACTCTCCTAATCCTAAATCTCATTCTCCATGTCACACTTCCCAACACCCTTCACCAATCACCTCAAGTCCTCTTCCCAATTACCCCATTCACCATTCACATCAACCTCCTCTTCCCCATAAACACCACCTACCCTCATAAAATTCAAATTCAATTTCCCACCCATTCCCACCCAAAATGGCCGAACACTAACCCTCCCCTCTCCCTATAAATACCCTCCCATCCTTCTTCATTTTCACACAACACAAACCCCTTCTTCACCCATATAGCCGAACCACTTCTCTCCCTCTCTTCCACATTCTCTTCTTCTTCTTCTACTCTTCTTTTCTTTTATTGCTCGAGGGCGAGCAATATTTTAAGTTTGGTGTGGTAAAAGCATAAGCTTTTTTTGTTTTTCCATTACCAATGGCACCTAAGGCCGGAGTTTCCTCAAGAAAAGGGAAAGGGAAAGCAAAAGCTTCCACCTCCGAGTCATGGGAGATGGAAAGATTCATTTCCAAGAGCCATCAAGACCACTTCTATGATGTTGTGGCAAAGAAGAAGGTGATCCCTGAGGTCCCTTTCAAGCTCAAAAAGAATGAGTATCCGGAAATCCGACGTGAGATCCAAAGAAGAGGGTGGGAAGTCATAACCAACCCCATGCAACAAGTCGGAATATTGATGGTTCAAGAGTTCTATGCCAATGCATGGATCACTAGGAACCATGACCAAGATATGAACCCAAGCCCAAAGAATTATCTCACAATGGTTAGGGGGAAATACTTGGATTTCAGTCTGGAAAATGTGAGGTTGGCGTTTCACTTACCCATGATGCAAGGTGATGAACGCCCCTACACAAGAAGGGTCAACTTTAATCAAAGGTTGGACCAAGTCCTAATGGACATATGTGTGGAAGGCGCCCAATGGAGAATAGACTCCAAAGGCAAGCCAGTCCAACTAAGAAGACTGGACCTCAAGCCTGTGGCTAGAGGATGGTTGGAGTTCATCCAAAGATCCATCATCCCTACAAGCAACCGATCTGAAGTTACTGTGGATCGGGCCATCATGATTCATAGCATCATGATTGGAGAAGAAGTAGAAGTTCATGAAGTCATCTCCAATGAACTCTACAAAATAGCTGACAAGCCTTCACACATGGCACGGCTAGCCTTCCCCCACCTTATATGCCATCTATGTTACTCAGCCGGAGTCATCATAGATGGAGATGTCTCCATTGAAGAAGACAAGCCCATCACCAAGAAAAGGATGGAGCAATCAAGAGAAGTTCCTCACGGCCCTCAAGAAGAACATGAGGAAGTTCATCATCAACAAATGCCTCAAGGAATGCAATTTCCTCCCAACAACTATTGGGAGCAACTCAACACCTCCTTAGAAGATTTGAGCCATAATGTGGAACAATTAAGGGTGGAACATCATGAGCACTCCATCATTCTCCAAGAAATAAGAGAAGATCAAAGAGCAATGAGGGAGGAGCAACAAAGGCAAGGAAGGGACATAGAAGAGTTGAAGAACATCATTGGTCCTTCAAGAAGAAGACGCCACTAAAGGTGGATTCATTCCTTGTTCTTTAATTCTTTCTGTTTTCGGTTTTTAATTATTGTGTTTATCTATGTTTTGTGTCTTTTATCTCATGATCCTTAGTATGTAACCATGCCTTAAAGCTATGAATAAATTCCATTAGTCCTTCACTTCTCTTAAATGAAAAATGTTTTAATTCAAAAGAACAAGAAGTACATAATTTTCGAAATTATTATTGAATTTAGTTTAATTATATTGATGTGGTGACAATGCTTTTTGTTTTCTGAATGAATGATTGAACAGTGCATATGTCTTTTGATATTGTTGTTTATGAGTGTTAAAATTGTTGGTTCTTGAAAGAATGATGAACAAAGAGAAATGTTATTGATGATCTGAAAAATTCATGAAATTGATTCTTGAAGCAAGAAAAAGCAGTGAAAAAAAAAAAGAAGGAACAGTAGAAAAAGCCAATAGCCCTTAAAACCAAAAGACAAGGGTAAAAAGGATCCAAGGCTTTGAGCATCAATGGATAGGAGGGCCCAAGGAAATAAAATCCAGGCCTAAGCGGCTAAATCAAGCTGTCCCTAACCATGTGCTTGTGTCATGAAGGTCCAAGTGGTTAAAGTCGTGATCCAAGGCAAAAGAGTGTGCTTAAGAGCTCTGGACACCACTAATTGGGGACTTTAGCAAAGCTAAGTCACAATCTGAAAAGGTTCACCCAGTTATGTGTCTGTGGCATTTATGTATCCGGTGGTAATACTGGAAAACAAAGTGCTTAGGGCCACGGCCAAGACTCATAAGTAGCTGTGTTCAAGAATCAACATGCTTAACTAAGAAAGTCAATAACACTATCCGAAATTCTAAGTTCCTAGAGATGCCAATCACTCTGAATTTCAAAGGAAAAAGTGAGATGCCAAAACTGTTCAGAAGCAAAAAAGCTACAAGTCCCGCTCATGTAATTAAATTAATATTCAGTGATATTTTGGACTTTATAGTATATTCTCTTCTTTTTATCCTATTTGATTTTCAGTTGCTTGGGGACAAGCAACAATTTAAGTTTGGTGTTGTGATGAGCGGATAATTTATACGCTTTTTGGCATTGTTTTTAGGTAGTTTTTAGCAAGTTCAAGCTACTTTTAGGGATGTTTTCCTAAGTTTTTATGTTAAATTCACATTTCTGGACTTTACTATGAGTTTGTGTGTTTTTCTGTGATTTCAGGTAATTTCTGACTGAAATTGAGGGATTTGAGCAAAACTCTGAAAAAGGCTGACAAAAGGATTGCTGATGCTGTTGGAATCTGACCTCCCTGCACTCGAAATGGATTTTCTGGAGCTACAGAACTCCAATTGGCGCGCTCTCAACGGCGTTGGAAAGTAGACATCCAGAGCTTTCCAGCAATATATAATAGTCCATACTTTATTCGAATAATGACGACGTAACTTGGCATTGAACGCCAAGTACATGCTGCTGTCTGGAGTTAAACGCCAGAAAAACGTCATGATCCGGAGTTGAACGCCCAAAACACGTCATAACTCGGAGTTCAACTCCAAGAGAAGCCTCGGCTCGTGGATTGATCAAGCTCAGCCCAAACATACACCAAGTGGGCCCCGGAAGTGGATTTATGCATCAATTACTTACTCATGTAAACCCTAGGAGCTAGTTTATTATAAATAGGATGATTTACTAATGTATTAGACATCTTTGGTCTCAGTTTTGTTTTATTCTTCATCCTAAGAGACTATTGATCACGTTTTAGGGGGCTGGCCATTCGGCCATCCCTGACCCTCTTTCACTTATGTATTTTCAACGGTGGAGTTTCTGCACACCATAGATTAAGGGTGTGGAGCTCTGCTGTACCTCAAGTATTAATGAAGTTCTATTTTCTTTTATTCGGTCTCTATCTTATTCTTATTCCAAGATATTCATTCGTACCCAAGAACATGATGAATCTAATGAGTTAGATAACCCTCATTATTATTCTCACTTATGAACGCGCGTGATTGACAACCACTTCCGTTCTACATGCAACCGAGCTTGAATGTGTATCTCTTAGGTTCCCCAACAGAATCTTCGTGGTATAAGCTAGATAGATGGCGGCATTTATGAGGATCCGGAAAGTCCAACCTTGTCTGTGGTGTTCCGAGTAGGATCCTGGGAATCCGGAAAGTCTCACCTTGTCTGTGGTATTCCGAGTAGGATTCCGGTAATGAATGACTGTGACGTGCTTCAAACTTGCAACCTGCTGGGCGTTAGTGACAGACGCAAAAGAATCAAGGGATTCTATTCCAGTAGGAGCGGGAACCAACCGGTGATTGGCCGTACTGTGACAGAGTGTGTGAGCATTAGCTTTCACTGTGAGGATGGGATGTAGCCATCAACCATGGGTGATGCCTCCAGACTGATTAGTTGTGCGAGTGACAGCCGCATAGGATATTTTCCCGAGAGGATGAAAGTAGCCACAGCTGATGGTGAACCCCTATACAAAGCTTGCCATGGAAAGGAGTAAGAAGGATTGAGTAGAAGCAGTAGGAGAGCAGGCGTCCTTGAGTCATACAGCATCTTCATATACTTAACTGATACCTCTACTAATGAATCTGCATAAGTGTTTCTATCCCTTTTATTATTTATTTTCTATTTTATTCCAATAATCACAATTACCCTTTAATCTCCCTAACTGAGATTTACAAGGTGACCATAGCTTGCTTCATACCAACAATCTCTGTGGATTCGACCCTTACTCACGTAAGGTTATTACTTGGACGACCCAGTACACTTGCTGGTTAGTTGAACGGAGTTGTGAAAATAAACAGTGCCCTAAGAGTAAACATCATCAAAGTATAAAGAATAGTGATCACAATTTCGTCCACCAGCTACCTCCCATCCTCTCATTGGAAATGTTCAACGCACCCTGTCACGGCACGGCTATCCATCTGTCGGTTCTCAATCAGGCCGGAATAGAAACCAGTGATTCTTTTGCGTCTGTCACTAACGCCCCGCCTTCAGGAGTTTGAAGCACGTCACAGTCATTCAATCATTGAATCCTACTCAGAATACCACAGACAAGGTTAGACCTTCCGGATTCTCTTGAATGCCGCCATCAGTTCTTGCCTATACCACGAAGACTCTGATCTCACGGAATGGCTGGCTCGTTTGTCAGACGAGCACTCGGTTGTCAGGCGATCAACCATGCATCGTGTGTCAGGAATCCAGGAGATATCCACTAAGCCTCGTGTGCTTGTAGAACAAGAGTGGTTGTCAGTCACCTTGTTCATGAGTGAGAATGATGATGAGTGTCACGGATCATCACATTCATCAAGTTGAAGAACAAGTGATATCTTGGATAAAGAACAAGCGGAATTGAATAGAAGAACAATAGTAATTGCATTAATACTCGAGGTACAGCAGAGCTCCACACCTTAATCTATGGTGTGTAGAAACTCCACCGTTGAAAATACATAAGAACAAGGTCTAGGCATGGCCGAATGGCCAGCCTCCCAAAGTGAGTTCAATCATAAAAACATGATCAAAAGCTCTCTATTACAATAGTAAAAGGTCCTATTTATAGAAAACTAGTAGCCTAGGGTATACAGAGATGAGTAAATGACATAAAAATCCACTTCCGGGCCCACTTGGTGTGTGTTTGGGCTGAGCAATGAAGCATTTTCGTGTAGAGACTCTTCTTGGAGTTAAACGCCAGCTTTTATGCCAGTTTGGGCGTTTAACTCCCATTTAGGTGCCAGTTCCGGCGTTTAACGCTGGAATTTCTGTAGGTGACTTTGAACGCCGGTTTGGGCCATCAAATCTTGGGCAAAGTATGGACTATCATATATTGCTGGAAAGCCCAGGATGTCTAATTTCCAACGCCGTTAAGAGCGCGCCAATTGGGCTTCTGTAGCTCCAGAAAATCCACTTCGAGTGCAGGGAGGTCAGAATCCAACAGCATCTGCAGTCCTTTTCAGTCTCTGAATCAGATTTTTGCTCAGATCCCTCAATTTCAGCCAGAAAATACCTGAAATCACAGAAAAACACACAAACTCATAGTAAAGTCCAGAAAAGTGAATTTTAATTAAAAACTAATAAAAATATACTAAGAACTCAACTAAAACTACTAAAAACATACTAAAAACAATGCCAAAAAGCGTATAAATTATCCGCTCATCACAACACCAAACTTAAATTGTTGCTTGTCCCCAAGCAACTGAAAATCAAATAAGATAAAAAGAAGAAAATATACTATAGACTCCAAATTATCAATGAAACTTAGCTCCAAATTAGATGAGCGGGACTAGTAGCTTTTTGCCTCCAAACAGTTTTGGCATCTCACTTTATCCTTTGAAATTCAGAATGATTGGCTTCTTTAGGAACTCAGAATCCAGATAGTGTTATTGATTCTCCTAGTTAAGTATGATGATTCTTGAACACAGCTACTTTATGAGTCTTGGCCGTGGCCCAAAGCACTCTGTCTTCCAGTATTACCACCGGATACATACATGCCACAGACACATAATTGGGTGAACCTTTTCAGATTGTGACTCAGCTTTGCTAGAGTCCCCAATTAGAGGTGTCCAGGGTTCTTAAGCACACTCTTATTGCCTTGGATCACAACTTTATTTCTTTCTTTCTTTCTTTTCTTCTTCTCTTTTTTTTCGGTTTTTTTTTTCGCTTGCTTTCTCTTTTTTTGTATTTACTGCTTTTTCTTGCTTCAAGAATCATTTTTATGATTTTTCAGATCCTCAGTAACATGTCTCCTTTTTCATCATTCTTTCAAGAGCCAACAATTTTAACATTCATGAACAACAAATTCAAAAGACATATGCACTGTTCAAGCATACATTCAGAAAACAAAAAGTATTGCCACCACATCAAACTAATTAAGCTAGTTTTAAAGATGAATTCAAAATCCTGTACTTCTTGTTCTTTTGTGATTAAAAACAGTTTTCATTTAAGAAAGGTGATGGATTCATAGGACATTCATAACTTTAAGGCATAGACACTAAGACAATAATGATCATAAGACACAAACATAGACAAACATAAGCATGAAAATTTCGAAAAACAAGAAAATAAAGAACAAGGAGATTAAAGAACGGGTCCACCTCAGTGATGGCGGCTTGTTCTTCCCCTTGAAGGTCTTATGGAGTGCTTGAGCTCCTCAATGTCTCTTCCTTGTCTTTGTTGCTCCTCTCTCATGATTCTTTGATCTTCTCTAATTTCATGGAGGAGGATGGAATGTTCTTGATGCTCCACCCTTAGTTGTCCCATGTTGGAACTTAGTTCTCCTAGGGAGGTGTTAATTTGCTCCCAATAGCCTTGTGGAGGAAAGTGCATCCCTTGAGGTATCTCAGGGATCTCATGATGAGAGGGGTCCCTTGTTTGCTCCATCCTTTTCTTGGTGATGGGCTTGTCCTCATCAATAAGGGCGTCTCCCTCTATGTCAACTCCCACTGAATAACAGAGGTGACAAATGAGGTGAGGAAAGGCTAGCCTTGCCAAGGTGGAAGACTTATCCGCCACTTTGTAGAGTTCTTGGGCTATGACCTCATGAACTTCCACTTCTTCTCCAATCATGATGCTATGAATCATGATGGCCCGGTCTAGAGTAACTTCAGACCGGTTGCTAATGGGAATGATTGAGCATTGGATAAACTCCAACCATCCTCTAGCCACGGGCTTGAGGTCATGCCTTCTCAATTGAACCGGCTTCCCTCTTGAATCTCTCTTCCATTGTGTGCCCTCTTCACATATAACTGTGAGGACTTGGTCCAACCTTTGATCAAAGTTGACCCTTCTAGTGTAAGGATGCTCATCTCCTTGCATCATGGGCAAGTTGAATGCTAACCTTACATTTTTCGGACTGAAATCCAAGTATTTCCCCCGAACCATAGTAAGATAATTCTTAGGATCCGGGTTCACACTTTGATCATGGTTCTTAGTGATCCATGCATTGGCATAGAACTCTTGAACCATCAAGATTCCGACTTGTTGAATGGGGTTGATAAGCACTTCCCAACCTCTTCTTCGGATCTCATGGCGGATCTCCGGATATTCACCCTTTTTGAGTGAAAAGGGGACCTCGGGGATCACCTTCTTCAAGGCCACAACATCATAGAAGTGGTCTTGATGCACCATTGAGATGAATCTATCCATCTCTCATGACTCGGAGGTGGAAGCTTTTGCCTTCCCTTTCCTCTTTCTAGAGGTTTCTCCGGCCTTGGATGCCATAAATGGTTATGGAAAAACGAAAAAGCAACGCTTTTACCACACCAAACTTAAAAGGTTTGCTCGTCCTCGAGCAAAAGAAGAAAGAAGAGAGTAGAAGAAGAAGAAATGAGGAAGAGGGAGATGGTTTATGTATTCAGCCAAGGAGGGGGGAAGTGGTGTTTAGGTTGTGTGAAAATGAAGGATTGAAGAAGGGTATTTATAGGAGAGAGGGGAGATGGGGTTCGGCCATTATGGGTGGGTTTGGGAGGGAAAGTGGTTTGAATTTGAAGGGTGAGGTTGGTGGGGTTTTATGGAGGATGGATGTGAGTGGTGAAGAGAAAGATGGGATTTGATAGGTGAAGTGGTTTTGGGGAAGAGGGGTTGAGGTGATTGGTGAATGGGGAAAGAAGAAAGAGAGTGGTGGTGGGGTTGGTGGGGATCCTGTGGGGTCCACAGATCCTGAGGTGTCAAGGAAAAGTCATCCCTGCACCAAATGGCACTCAAAATCACGTTTTGAGGCATTTCTGGCGTTAAACGCCGGGCTGGTGCCCATTCCTGGCGTTTAACGCCAGGTTCTTGCCCTTTTCTGGCGTTTAACGCCAGTCTGGTGCCCCTTTCTGGCGTTAAACGCCCAGAATGGTGCCAGACTGGGCGTTAAACGCCCAACTGCTAACCTCACTGGCGTTTAAACGCCAGCAACATCTTCCTCCAGGGTGTGCTGTTTTTCTTCCTGTTTTTCATTCTGTTTTTGCTTTTTCAATTGATTTTGTGACTTCTCATGATCATCAACCTAAAAAAAAACATAAAATAGCAAAAGAAAATAGATAAAATATAACATTGGGTTGCCTCCCAACAAGCGCTTCTTTAATGTCAGTAGCTTGACAGAGGACTCTCATGGAGCCTCACAGATACTCAGAGCAATGTTGGAACCTCCCAACACCAAACTTAGAGTTTGAATGTGGGGGTTCAACACCAAACTTAGAGTTTAGTTGTGGCCTCCCAACACCAAACTTAGAGTTTGACTGTGGGGGCTCTGCTTGTCTCTGATTTGAGAGAAGCTCTTCATGCTTCCTCTCCATGGTGACAGAGGGATATCCTTGAGCCTTAAACACAAAGGATTCTTCATTCACTTGAATGATCAGTTCACCTCTATCAACATCAATCACAGCCTTTGCTGTGGCTAGGAAGGGTCTGCCAAGGATGATGGATTCATCCATGCACTTCCCAGTCTCTAGGACTATGAAATCAGTAGGGATGTAATGGTCTTCAACTTTCACCAAAACATTCTCTACAAGTCCATGAGCTTGTTTTCTTGAGTTGTCTGCCATCTCTAGTGAGATTCTTGCAGCTTGTACCTCAAAGATCCCTAGCTTCTCCATTACAGAGAGAGGCATGAGATTTACACTTGACCCTAAGTCACATAGAGCCTTCTTGAAGGTCATGGTGCCTATGGTACAAGGTATGGAAAACTTCCCAGGATCTTGTCTCTTTTGAGGTAATTTCTGCCTAGACAAGTCATCCAGTTCTTTGGTGAGCAAAGGAGGTTCATCCTCCCAAGTCTCATTTACAAACAACTTGTCATTTAGCTTCATGATTGCTCCAAGGTATTTAGCAACTTGCTCTTCAGTGACATACTCATCCTCTTCAGAGGAAGAATACTCATCAGAGCTCATGAAAGGCAGAAGTAAGTCCAATGGGATCTCTATGGTCTCATTTTGAGTCTCAGATTCCCATGGTTCCTCATTAGGGAACTCAGTGGAGGTCAGTGCATGCCCATTGAGGTCTTCCTCAGTGGCGTTCACTTCCCCTCCTTCCTCTCCAAATTCGGCCATGGTTATGGCTTTGCACTCTTCTTTTGGATTTTCTTCTGTATTGCTTGGAAGAGTTCTTGGAGGGAGTTCAGTAATTTTCTTACTCAGCTGTCCCACTTGTGCCTCCAAATTCCTGATGGAGGACCTTGTTTCAGTCATGAAACTTTGAGGGTCTTGATTAGATCAGAGACCATGGTTGCTAAGTCAGAGGGGTTCTGCTTAGAGTTCTCTGTCTGTTGCTGAGAAGATGATGGAAAAGGCTTGCCATTGCTAAACCTGTTTCTTCCACCATTGTTGTTGTTGAAACCTTGTTGAGGTTTCTCTTGATTCTTCCATGAGAAATTTGGGTGATTTCTCCATGAAGAATTATAGGTGTTTCCATAGGGTTCTCCTAGGTAATTCACCTCTTCCATTGAAGGGTTCTCAGGATCATAAGCTTCTTCCTTAGATGAAGCATCCTTAGTACTGCTTGGTGCACTTTGCATTCCAGACAGACTTTGAGAAATCAAATTGACTTGTTGAGTCAATATTTTGTTATGAGCCAGTATGGCATTCAGAGCATCAATCTCAAGAACTCCTTTCTTCTGACTTGTCCCATTGTTCACAGGATTCCTTTCAGAAGTGTACATGAATTGGTTATTTGCAACCATTTCAATGAGCTCTTGAGCCTCTGTAGGCGTCTTCTTCAGATGAAGAGATCCTCCAGCAGAGCTATCTAAGGACATCTTGGATAGTTCAGAGAGACCATCATAGAATATACCTATGATGCTCCATTCAGAAAGCATGTCAGAGGGACATTTTCTGATTAATTGTTTGTATCTTTCCCAAGCTTCATAGAGGGATTCACCATCCTTCTGTCTGAAGGTTTGGACTTCCACTCTAAGCTTACTCAATTTTTGAGGTGGAAAGAATTTTGCCAAGAAGGCATTGACTAGCTTTTCCCAAGAGTCCAGGCTTTCTTTAGGTTGAGAGTCCAACCATATTCTAGCTCTGTCTCTTACAGCAAAAGGGAATAGCATCAGTCTGTAGACCTCAGGGTCAACCCCATTAGTCCTGACTGTGTCACAGATTTGCAAGAACTCAGCTAAAAACTGATGAGGATCTTCCATTGGAAGTCCATGGAACTTGCAATTCTGTTGCATTAGAGAAACTAATTGAGGCTTAAGCTCAAAGTTGTTTGCTCCAATGGCAGGGATAGAGATGCTTCTCCCATAGAAGTTGGGAGTAGGTGCAGTAAAGTCACCCAGCACCTTCCTTGCATTGTTGGCATTGTTGTTGTTTTCGGCTGCCATGTCTTCTTCTCCTTTGAAGAATTCGGTTAGGTCCTCTACAGAGAGTTGTGCCTTAGCTTCTCTTAGCTTTCGCTTCAAGGTCCTCTCAGGTTCAGGGTCAGCTTCAACAAGAATGCCTTTGTCTTTGTTCCTGCTCATATGAAAGAGAAGAGAACAAGAAAATGTGGAATCCTCTATGTCACAGTATAGAGATTCCTTGAGGTGTCAGAGGAAAAGAAAAATAGAAGAAGGAGGTAGAAGAATTCGAACTTGATTAGATAGAGTTCGAATTGTGCATTAAGAAGGAGTAATACTCGATAAATAGAAGGATGTGGGAAGAAGGGAAGAGAATTTTCGAAAATTAATTAAAAAGATGTCAAAAACATTTTGAAAAATTGATTGATAATTTTCGAAAATTCAAAGTGGAAAAGAAATCAAGTGATTTTTGAAAAAGATTTTGAAATTAGAAGTCAAAAAGATTTGATTGAAAATTTATTTTGAAAAAGGTGTGATTGAGAAGATATGATTTGAAAACAAATTTAAAAAGATTTGATTTTAAAAATTAATGACTTGCCTAACAAGAAAAGATATGATTCAAACATTAAACCTTTCTCAACAGAAAAGGCAACAAACTTGAGATGTTCAATCAAATCATTAATTGTTAGTAAGTATCTTTGAAAAAAAGGAAAGAAATTGATTTTGAAAACATTTGATTGAAAAGATATGATTTGAAAAAGATTTGATTTTGAAAAACTTTGAAAACTTAAAAAAAATTGATTTGAAAAACAAAATCTTCCCCCTAGCACCATCCTGGCGTTAAACGCCCAGAATGGTATACATTCTGGCGTTTAACGCCCAAAATGCTACCTTTTTGGGCGTTAAACGCCCAACCAGGTACCCTGGCTGGCGTTTAAACGCCAGTCTGTCCTTCTTCACTGGGCGTTTTGAACGCCCAGTTTTTCTGTGTAATTCCTCTGCTGCATGTTCTGAATCTTCAGTCCCCTGTACTATTGACTTGAAAATAGAACCAAGATCAAATAAACAAGGCATGCAAGACACCAAACTTAAAGTTAAACACTAGACTCAAACAAGAAACATAAAAATTTTTTGTGGTTTTTATGATTTTTATAATTTTTTTGTGCTTTTTTCGAAAATTATATGAAAATAGAAAATAAAGGTTTCAGAATTCTCAATTTGAATTTCCAGGAATCATTGCAATGCTAGTCTAAGACTCCGGTCCAGGAATTAGACATGGCTTCACAGCCACCCAAGCTTTCAAAGAAAGCTTCGGTCCAAAACACTAGACATGGCCAATGGCCAGCCAAGCCTTAGCAGATCATTGCTCCAATAGCAAGATTGATAGAGATCAACAAGCTATTGTGATGATCAGTTGAAAACTCGGTCCAATAAGATTAGACATGGCTTCACAGCCAGCCAGATTCCAACAGATCACCATGAAACACTAGAATTCATTCTTAAGAACTCTGAAGAAAAATACCTAATCTAAGCAACAAGATGAACCGTCAGTTGTCCATACTCAAGAACAATCCCCGGCAACGGCGCCAAAAACTTGGTGCATGAAATTGTGATCAATACTTTTACTCAAAACAATCCCCGGTAATGAATCCCAAAAACTTGGTGCTCAATACCATGGCATAAACACAACTTCGCACAACTAACCAGCAAGTGCACTGGGTCGTCCAAGTAATAAACCTTACGCGAGTAAGGGTCGATCCCACGGAGATTGGTGGTATGAAGCAAGCTATGGTCACCTTGTAAATCTCAGTCAGGCAGACTCAAATGGGTATAATGATAAACGAATAAAGCATAAAGATAAAGATAGAGATACTTATGTATATCATTGGTGAGAGCTTCAGATAAGCGAATGAAGATGCCTTCCCTTCCGTCTCTCTGCTTTCCTACTGTCTTCATCCAATCCTTCTTACTCCTTTCCATGGCAAGCTTATGCAAGGGTTTCACCGTTGTCAGTGGCTACCTCCCATCCTCTCATTGGAAATGTTCAACGCACCCTGTCACGGCACGGCTATCCATCTGTCGGTTCTCAATCAGGCCGGAATAGAATCCAGTGATTCTTTTGCGTCTGTCACTAACGCCCCGCCTTCAGGAGTTTGAAGCACGTCACAGTCATTCAATCATTGAATCCTACTCAGAATACCACAGACAAGGTTAGACCTTCCGGATTCTCTTGAATGCCGCCATCAGTTCTTGCCTATACCACGAAGACTCTAATCTCACGGAATGGCTGGCTCGTTTGTCAGACGAGCACTCGGTTGTCAGGCGATCAACCATGCATCGTGTGTCAGGAATCCAAGAGATATCCACTAAGCCTCGTGTGCTTGTAGAACAAGAGTGGTTGTCAGTCACCTTGTTCATGAGTGAGAATGATTATGAGTGTCACGGATCATCACATTCATCAAGTTGAAGAACAAGTGATATCTTGGACAAAGAACAAGCGGAATTGAATAGAAGAACAATGGTAATTGCATTAATACTCGAGGTACAGCAGAGCTCCACACCTTAATCTATGGTGTGTAGAAACTCCACTGTTGAAAATACATAAGAACAAGGTCTAGGCATGGCCGAATGGCCAGTCTCCCAAAGTGAGTTCAATCATAAAAACATGATCAAAAGCTCTCTATTACAATAGTAAAAGGTCCTATTTATAGAAAACTAGTAGCCTAGGGTGTACAGAGATGAGTAAATGACATAAAAATCCACTTCCGGGCCCACTTGGTGTGTGCTTGGGCTGAGCAATGAAGCATTTTCGTGTAGAGACTCTTCTTGGAGTTAAACGCCAGCTTTTATGCCAGTTTGGGCGTTTAACTCCCATTTAGGTGCCAGTTCCGGCGTTTAACGCTGGAATTTCTGTAGGTGACTTTGAATGCCGGTTTGGGCCATCAAATCTTGGGCAAAGTATGGACTATCATATATTGCTGGAAAGCCCAGGATGTCTACTTTCCAACGCCGTTGAGAGCGCGCCAATTGGGCTTCTGTAGCTCCAGAAAATTCACTTCGAGTGCAGGGAGGTCAGAATCCAACAGCATCTGCAGTCCTTTTCAGTCTCTGAATCAGATTTTTGCTCAGATCCCTCAATTTCAGCCAGAAAATACCTGAAATCACAGAAAAATACACAAACTCATAGTAAAGTCCAGAAAAGTGAATTTTAGTTAAAACTAATAAAAATATACTAAGAACTCAACTAAAACTACTAAAAACATACTAAAAACAATGCCAAAAAGCGTATAAATTATCCGCTCATCACGAACCCTGGATAGAAACACCATATCACAGAGCAAGTGAGACTAAGGCACAACCCTTTCATACTACCCGCTTAACCCAGAGCAAGTAGAATGAACCACCACTACTACTGCATACTATCCAGACGGGTGTTTACAAACTCAACCCAGAGCAAATGGGATAAACCACAACCCTTGCTATTACCCAGGTATCTCAATGATTAACCTGGAGTAAGTGGGACGAATCACAACCCTTGCTATACCCAGGTATCTCAAAAATTAACCCGGAGCAAGTGGGACGAACCACCACCATTGCTACTGTCCAGGTGTTTCAATTACTTACCTGGAGCAAGTGGGACGAGGCCCGACCCTTGCATACTATTCGGGCAGGCACATCTCAATCAGACTCACTTCCATTTTCATAATCATTCTCTTCATATCTCAATCATTCATCACCTCTTAAAATCATAATCACTCCCAACATATCTTAATCAAATTCATTTATCATCATCTCTCAATATCATAACCATACTCATCATACTTAGTCATCATCAATCATTCTATTTTTCATTATCATAATGATCCCCATCACAACTCTCATGCCATTTAATCCATTTTTCCTCAATATCAATTCAACACCCTCAATATGTTCGCTCTTATTCCGAAACCTAAAAACTAGCTATCAGACCTTAAATAGGGGTTACGAAAGTTTACAAGCCTGCCGGAAAGGTCAAATAGTTAAAAATAGAGTTTTGTGTGAAAAATAGGGTTTATGCGTACGCATCATTGCTGCGCGTACGCACGCACTGGAATGAATTCCCAGCCTATGCGTACGAACTATTGTTGTACGTACGCACAAAATTATATGAAATTAGGTTAAATATATGTGAAGTTGATGCCAAATTGGAGAAGTGGAGTGCTTGAATTGGAACTCTAGTGGTTGGAAGCTTGTCAAGTGGACTTTGGAGGCTTGGAAACTCGTGGAAATGAGGTCTTGAGGTGTTTTGTGACTTAGAGAGAAATCAGACAAGGTATGATTTTGGCTTCTTGTAGATAATATATAATGTTGCATAAAAACCTAGGCTAGTTGCCTTGGGATAGGTTTGAATAATGTGAATTGGTTGATTTAATTTATTAGACATGATATGTGCATGTAATGTGAAATTGTTGAAGTTCAAATGTTGAAAGTGGTGGAAGAATTGTGAATTTGAGTTGATAATATGTTGGATATTGAATATTGATAATTGAATATGTAATTGTGAAGTTGGTGGTTTTGTGAGTAAACTTGTTGAATGAGTGATGATTAAATTGGTGAAACTAGTAGAATTATGCATAAAAATATTTGAATTAATTGATGAATTTAGGTGTTAGAGTGATTGAGAAATGGATGAAGAGTATGTGATAGTGTGTAGATTATTGGTATTGATTTGATTGTTGTTGGTTTGGTTTTGGATTGGAAATTTTGAAAACTAGAGAAGTTGGCAAAATTTGGTAAAAGTAGAATTTTAACCAACTTCGACGGGACATAACTTGGCCCTCGAAGTTTGGATTTGAGTGAATTTTGTTCTAAATTGAAGATGTTTGTGAGATTTAAAATGGCGTAAAGATGAGAAAAATTAAAGTTTTGTAGAGAAAGTTATGAATATCGGAGTTTAGGTATAAAAAAATTGAACTTTGTGAAGTTGTAGAAAACCAAAATGTCTAGTTTGTGTGCCCACGCACACTACCTTGCACACGTACAGTCCAGAGCGTGTGACAATACTCGTGCGTACGCATGAGGGGTTTACGTACGCACACCCTGGAATTTTACAAGTTATACATACGCACAGCAATGGTGCATACGCACAGGCTGGGAATACATTCTGGTGCGTGCGTACACACAGTAATGATGCGTACACACCAATGTTCTGAAAACTGGACCAGACCGGCTGGTTTGACCGGGTTAACCGAGAACTGATCATCTGGTCAGTCCGGTTGATACCAGAAACCAAGCTACAAAAAATTAGAAAAAAAACCGGATGAACCGGTGGTTAACCAGTAGACTGTATGAACCGTCCGGGGTTTTTAGCCTCCCAATTTGCTACTTTATATATAAAAAAAAAGAAAGAAACCAGAGAGGTAGAGAGGCTCTCTTCTCAGTTCTCTCTCCAAACACGAAACCCTATTGCAACCACCTTCAAGCTCCAAAATGCGTGGAGCCCCACCACTGTTGCCGCCGACAGTGACAGCCCTCTCGAAGGTCTGCTCGACCCTCTCAAAGGTCAAACTAGTTGTCGTTGTCGGCGCTGAGTTGCAGATTTTTTTGCTTTTATCGTCGTCTCCAAACACGAAACCTTATCGTAGACACTTTCAACTCAGTTGTGGACTTCTCTCATCGTTGTCGCTCACGCACGTTCGCTTCTCGTCGGCATTTTTCTGCTTCGTCTCTGTTCTCTCTTTCTTGTAGCTCAGTCACTGTTACTGTTGCCCGTTGGTAAGCGTCCATCCCTCTACTGCTTCTTCAGTTTTCATTTTTGGGAGTTAATTGCTATTTTTCTGAATTTAATTATGTTGATTGTTGATTGCTTTTTTCTGGGTTATTTAGTTGTTTTCTGAGTTAATTTTCTTTGTTGTTCATTGTTGTTAACAGGGCTGAATTGTTGATTTATTCTGACTTCTGGGTTAATTCTTGTTGATTATTGATAATTTTTTGAGTTATTTTTGTGCTATTTTTTCTAATTCTGAGTTAATATACTAGTTGTTGGCTTGTTGCTGAGTGAAATTAGTTAAACTTAAAAACTTAGTTTGTTATATGGATTCTGATTTCTGAGTTTTGTTTTGTTATATTGATTCTGATTTCTGAGTTGTTAGTTGCTGATTTTTTCTAATTTTTCTAATTATGAGTTGTTGATGGTACTTTATTGGGAATGAATGTGTCAGTATACAATTGAGATACTTGTGCCCTTCAACTAGTTCTAGCTCTGATTTGATGCTGAAAGAAGAGTTTTTAGTTGAAATCCCGGATGAGAAAACTGATAAGCTTCACTCTATTATTCTTTTGTTGATTTATGCTCTTTTGGTTGTGCTGGAAATACAAAAAAGGATGTTGCTGGTTAATTTTTTGTTAATTATATGAATTGATGGCTTGATGCAGAGTTTTTCTGCTTTTCAATTATTTTTATTTTGTTAATTATATGAATTAATCATTTTGTAATTCTGATTTTGATATAAGTTCAATTTTGATATAATCTTCTGGATTCTGAATTGCTGTCATTCTTAATTGTTGTATGTAATTTGGATTTTTAGATTTTGGATTCGGATCCGCTTATTAAGTCATGGCAAATCCTTCACCCGATTCAATCAATCATGGCATTTGCAGATATGTTTCTGCATTGAACTGCGTATTTTTTCTTTTGTTAATCTCCTTATATTTTGTATTGTGTTGTATTCTCTATGATGGGCGTAAAGCCACAATTGTTATATGGTGAAAATGTCTAGAATGAGGTAATTGTTAAGAATGTAGTTTAGGGGATTTTTTTTTATTTTTATTGGTACCATTTACATCTAAATAATAGAGGAACTTTGTGTTAATTATTATGAATAAATTATCTCTATTAGTGTTTTTATTGAGCATCTTAATGTATCCAGTATTAATGTTTTTTAGAAAACTACTAACCTCTAATCTTGAGGTATAACACCTTTTAGTTTCATGTTGAGGTATAATTCGAAAATTATTTTCATATTAATTTTTTTTGTTTAGAAATTATTAAATTTTTAATAATTTTATTTAATATTTAATTAAATCGGTTAAACCTCGGTTGAATCCCAGTCGAACCACTGAACCAGTGAACCAGTTACTTCACCGGTTCATTGACCGGTCCGGTTCTCGCAACCTTGGTACGCACAAACCGTGTTTTTTACACAAAAAATTCTTTTTAAATGTTTGACCTTTCCGGCAGGCTTGTAAACTTCCGTAACCTCTATTGAAGGTCCGATGGCTAATTTTTAAGCTTCGCAATAAGAGCGAACATATTGAGGGTGTTGAATTGATATTGAGAAAAAATAGATTAAATGAAATGAGAGTTGTGATAGGGATGATTATGATAATGAGAAATGAGAATGATTGATGATAACTAAATATGATGAGTATGGTTATGATATTGAAAGATGATGATAAATGAATTTGATTACGATATGTTGAGAGTGATTATGATATTAAAAGGTGATGAATGATTGATTATGGTTGAGATATAAAGAGAATGATTATAAAAATTGAAGTGAGTCTGATTGAGATGTGCCTTCCCGGATAGTATGCAAGGGTCGGGCCTCATCCCACTTGCTCAGTGTTAGTAATTGAAACATTCAGTAGTAGTAAAAGTGGTGGTTCTTCCCACTTGCTTTAGGTTAATGTTTGAGATAATTAGGCAGTAGCAGGGGTTGTGGTTCGTTCCAGTTGCTCCAGATTAGTAATTGAGATACCTAGGCAGTAGCAAGGGTTGTGGTTTGTCCACTTGCTCCGGGTTGAGTTTGTAAACACCTTCTTGGGTAGTACGCAGTAGTAGTGGTTCGTTCCACTTACTTTGGATTAAGCGGGTAGTATGCAAGTATTGTGGCTTAGTCCCATTAATTCAGCGATGTGGTGTTTTTGTCCAAGGTTCGCTACCGGACTTGTCGGGTTCGGTTATATAACTGACAGATGATATCATCGCCGATAGGATAGACATCCATCATATACACTTATATGTTTTGTTTGGGTATACATTTGTTTGGCTTGCCTAATTGCTTATATGTAACTAACTGCTATTTGATCTATTTGCCGTATCTATTACTATATTTGTGTTTTTTTTTCTGAGAGATTCCTCATGTTGGTGGAGAAAATGCTGAAGGTTGTTCCATATGGTGAGTTGGAGGTTTGCAGAGAACGGAAAGTGAAGAGTCAAATTAGATTCTTTAGATATAGTTACCTTATTCTGGTTTAGTGAAAACTCTAGAATTTTGTTATGAGTGTTGGGATTTTGGAATGCCTCTGGCTTTCTGGGACATTATTTATTATCCATGCGGACACCTTTATCATACTAAAAATCTCCGATTCTCAATTCATACATATTCTGTTATTTTTCAGATGTAGGATGTGAGGCACCTCACTGAGCATGCTGGAGGCTAACTTTGGAGAACCAGGATCTGTATCTATGTTTTGGGTTTATTTTTAGTTATATATATATATATATATATATATATATATATATATATATTCTGGTTAGCCTTTCTTTGCAAGTCGTGTCTAGAGCTTGATTATGTATTCTCTGTTTTTGAATTTTTCATATATATATATATATATGTCCTATTTAGTTTTTTGTATAAGCTTTCTATCTTAACGTTTTTCGAGAGTGACACATTTTCGCTTTTACTTTGTTCATCTTTTCTTTCAAGGCTCCTAGTTAAACTATTCTTCGTATATATCTATGTACGTATTTTTGGTTTTAGAGGTCGTGACGCCTCACCACCTTTGATTTATGACCTAGGCATAAAGCTTTAAGTGGTAGGGTGTTATACATTTGTTCTTCAAAACTCTCATACCCTTAGATATCTACACTAACTCATAGGTATCATTTTTAAGTAAGAACTTTACTTCTTCTTGTATAGTTTCAAGCCATTGAACTTTGCTTCCATCTTCAATAGCCTCTCCAAAGCATTCAGGTTCTCTCCCATCAGTTAACAAGACAAACTCATGTGGAGACCTTGTGAGGGCTTTGATGCCAGGGAATCTTGGCTAGTTTTACTAGCCATTTTTTGTATGCTTTAGGTTGGTTTCATGCATTTTCTTAGGAAATAAGCAAGTATTTGGTTGAAAATGTAATCATACCATGATTCAAGCAAACATTGTAAATTTTGAATAATTTCATGAGAATTATGCATGAATTGAATGATAAATTGGATGATGCATGATCCCATGATTAAGAGCAAGACTTTTATGCACTTTGTTTGATTAATTTAAGGTAACAAGAAGCATAGAAGAGCCACGTTAGTGTCTACGTTAGTGCCACTAACGTGGCCATTAACGTGGAGAAAAAGAGAAGCCCCAATGTTAGTGAGAAAGTTAATGGCATTAACTTTGAAGGAGAGTATGGAACGTTAGTGGTAAAAGTAAGCACCACTAACGTTAGCGAAGGACAAGAAGACCCACGTTAGCTTCCACGTTAGTTACATTAACATGGGAACTAACGTGGAAGAAAAGGGACACGCCAACATTAGTGGAAAAGGTGAACGCCACTAACGCTAGCGAAGCAAAGGAAGACCCACGTTACTGGCCACGTTAGTTACACTAACGTGGACACTAACGTGGGCAAAAGTCTCATCTGGCAGCCTGACTATGCCTTCTTCAAACAAGAATAACTTGAGCCACAAAACTCCAAATGAGGTGATTCCAAATGAATTGGAAATTAGGATTTCAGAGCTTTCCAAGCATATATGGCACTACATGTTGGACACTAAATTTGAGGGAGAAAACCTACCCCGAAAGTGCAAAGATGAATATGGTATCAACCTGTAGTAAGGCCAACTGACCTCTTCACCTTCCAAGAAATGTAACTCGAGCTGTAGAGCTCCAAATGATGCGCTTTTAATAACATTGGAAAGTAGACATCCAGAGCTTTCCAATAATATATAATAGTATGGGGTGGACATTAAGTTTGTGCTCCAGAACCTGGCAATACTAAGCTCCTGATTGCTAGCATTATCGTGACTCACGTTTTCCAGGAACGCTAGCGACTATGCCATCGACCTTGTCCACTTCAAAGGAGCATAACTTAAGTTACAGAGGTCCAATTGAGGTGATTCCAGTTGCATTAGAAAGATGACATTCAGATCTTTCCAAAGATATATAATAGTCTATAGTGGGCATGAAATTGGAGCACAAACAAAAGGCATCTTTTAAGCCCCAAAAATACCAACTGGGTAGCAAGTGTGACGTTAGCCACACTAACTTCAGCACTAACGCCACACTTGTAGCGTTAGTGTGGCTAACGGAAGCAGTGAAGCCAAGTCACCCTGGACCTCAATTTGATTCACTTCTCTTTCAAGGACCACCCAACCTCAAGGAAGCAAGCCAACAAGTGTCAACCAATCAAGGCCACAAGAAGCATCTAGAATAGGAATTTTCATTTAATTGTAACTTGCTTTTAATTTCATTTTGTAATTTAGGAGAGCCTATATAAAGGCCTTAGTTTGTACATTCAAAGAACACTGAATTCGGGGGATTGAATAGGGGTCTTCGGACTCCCTCCCCTCACACACTTTACCTTCTCTTTCTTTTCTTTGTACTTTTCATTTATGAATTTGGAAGTTTCAATGTTAGTTTTAATATTCATCTTTACTTTTCTGTACTTTCTTTCTTTTCTATTTTGGTAGAGCAATGATCAACTAACTCTTTTCATTGGGTTAGAGAGCTCTATTGTGATTCAATAGATCAATTGTAGTTCTTATTCTTCTTCTTCTTTCTTTTCTCTTGATTTTACTAGAGAGCTTTCGATCTTCATCCAATTGGTTAGCTATCTTGGAAGAGAAGCTCTCTATAATTGGATCTCCTCGGAACCTTAGAAGAGGAATGAGGAGATCATGCTAGAAATGCTCTCTCACATTGGATTAGGTTGGGGGTTGGGCGGATATAGTGACATGTAATCCTCCCAATACTTTGATCTATGAATGTGTGTGGTATAATCAGTGACCAAACTTCATCTCTTTCCATGAGCAATTAAATCAAGGAATTGGGAAATTGTTCAAGCTTAGAGAGATTAGATTGCCAAGGAATTAGGATCCAATCACTTAAGATTGCCAAGGAGATCAATGAATGCATTGATTGAGGAAGAGATGAGAATAAACTTGATCTGGAGGATTGCAATATCTCTTGATCCCAATGTTCATTTTATTTTTAATTCTTACATTTACTTTTCTTGCCATTTACTTTTCTGCACTTTATTGCATTTCTTTATTTTTATGCCACTTACATTTTCCTGTTGTTCATCACTCCAAATCTGATTCGTCTAACTAGGATAATCAATTAACCATTGATTGCTTAATCTGTTAATCCCTGTGGATTCAACCTCACTCTATTGTGAGTTTTTACTTGACGACAAATTCGGTATACTTACCGAAGGAAAATTTATTGAGGGACAAGTTTCCGTGGATCAAGTTTATGGCACCATTGCCGGGGATTAATTGTGATTAACAAACTGCTGGTTGATTGATTTACTAGATTAGACACTTTTCTTTTTGTCATTGTTTTCTTTTCTTTCTTTATTTTCTTGTGCTAACTAACTGTTTGTGATATTGCCTCACTGGAAATTTCCTCATCTGTGACAATGGAGATTCCAATTTCTTTTGGTGATTATTGTTTGAGACAGAGCTTTTTGTAGGAAAGAAAGGAGCATCCATCATACTTTCGTCAATCAAATTTCATGGGAAACTCTCCACCACCACAGAATAATTCACTTTACTATGCTCATGGTGGGTGGGAGTATCAAGAACATGAAATGGGATACTTTCCAGAGCCACAAAATGGTCTATATTTTGGTGAAATTGATCACTACTCAAGTTGTGGCTGGAAAGATCAAAATCAAAGAGATTTCACTCATTCATACCCCATTCATCAAGAGCCATCACCTCTCAATTATACAACCTCACCTCCAAGTTTCACATGCCTAAATTCTTCATCATTTGAGTATGCTTTAGCACAAAAGTCTATCCCAAATCAATACAATTCATTTTACCATCCACAAAACTCAATCCACTATCCACAAGAGTCATACCACTTTCAGAACACACAACCACAAAACAACCAATTCCATTCATAAGCCAACCCCAACCAACCATTACAACCTACCCAATCTCCTTTAGATAGACTTGCTAGGATGGAACTCATCATTGAAGAACTCAAAAAAAGGAGAGAAGAAGATAGACTCACTAGGATAGAACTCCTCCTTGAAGAAATAATAAAGACAATCGAAGAGGAGAAAATAGCAAAAAGGGATCATGAAGAAAAATTGAGACAGAATGCACAACTCTATTCTGAAGAACAATTCATTGAGGAGCTGAGATCACAAAGAGAGACCACTTCACTCTCTCCAGAAACAGAGGAGTTCATTCAACGGTCAAGAACAAGGGAGGAATCAGAAGAACAAGAAAAAGAGGCAGCCATACCAAGTGAGATTCATATGAAAAAAGAGGAGGCTGTGAGAATGTATAAGCTTAACGCTCCATACCCACAGAGGTTACTAGTGGTGACAAAGGAACATGCAAACTCACTCCCAAAAGACTCAATGCAACATCATGTAGAAGAAAGGGAGGAAGTCAATCAAGGGAGCCCACACTCCAATGAAACTGAGAGTTGCATAGAGGGTGAGTTCATTGAACCACCAATTCAAGAAGCACTTGATGAAGAGGATGCTCCAACTATCATACAACACCCAAGTCCTGAAATCAAGGTGGTGAAGGCAATCAACATGAGAACTAAAAAGAGGATGGTGACCAAGAAAAGAAGGACAATATCCATGAAGAAGAAAAGGTCAACCAAAAGCCATCTCACCCCTACCCCAACAAGCACGTTTACTCAAGCTAACAACAAAAGAAAGCTTACTGGGGAGAGGCACTCAAAACAAGGGGCATTAATTGGCTCCTCTTTCTTCTTGAGGTCATTCCTCTTAACAAACTGGAAGAAGAGGACGAAAGTCATAAACAACATGTCAAGCTAATGACATTAAAAGAGCACTTGTTGGGAGGCAACCCAACCGTAGGTAACATTTCCTTGCTTTGCTTAGTTTACTTTCAATAATTTGGCATATGATTAGATTCTAAGTTTGGTGTTGCCATGCAACAATTTGATTTTCAATCTTCACTGGGTACTTGCAACATTCTAAATTGAGAGTGTCACACTAAGTTTGGTGTTGCCACTTATCTTTCACGCAAGGTACCACGCACACCACTTATTAATGCAATCAAAATGCCTCTGTTTGTATCTTTTGTGCCTTTATTGAATCCTTAATCTTGCTTGCTGAAACACATGCATACTCACACTTCATTCTAAGACATTCATGATCCATCATAGACCCCATCACCACTGTTTTAATTGTTGCTTGAGTATAAGCAAGCATTCTAAGTTTGGTGTGGGAAGGGAAAGAATAGGAAGAAAAGGGCAACAACAATGAAGATGAACTACAAGGTGGTAAAGTTCCTTTTTCTTCTTACTTATTTTCAGCACTTTAAATTGCATGATTATCTTATATTTTCTTTGTATGCATGTGTGATTACTCCTTATGAATAAGCATAATTTGATATTTGATTTGTAACATGTTGCTATGATATCATGATTATCATCTTGAGTTTTACTTGCACCCAATATCTTTAAGAATGCAACAAAGAAATCATGCTTTTGAAAGAAAAATGTTGAAGAGTTTTATAAATCATGGGGCAAGCAAAACATTAAGAGGAGTGGAGGTTCTGATTGTATGATTGTGTATTGAGGTTGCATGTTTGTGAAAACTTGCATGGGAGCTCATAGACAGGAAATGAAGTTTAGAGAAGTATTATGGAATTTTTCAAACATCTATTGATCCAAGAAGCAGTAACAAAAGAAAACAAAAGAAAAAAAACAAAGAACAAGCCCAAGGCTCTGAGCATCAATTACTAGGAAGAAAAAGAAAGAAACAAGAACTCAAAGAGTTATTGTCCTAGTTAAATGCTTGTGGTGGATTTGTATCAAAGAGAGAGGCTTGAGCAAGTAAATCCTAAGGGGTGCTTCAACACCTAATACCTTAGACCAACTGGTTTGGGAGTATTGATTGAAAGCTTATCTTAAAAAGCCGCTTTGATACATGACACCTAGGGTCGAGGCCAAGATACAAAAAGAAAAGAAAAATGCTAGAAAATAAGTGCTGCTTCAAGGTGACAATCTATAAAGAGGATTCCATAATATCATTTGAATGAAAGTCCTAAGATCTAAGACTTCCAAAATGTGAGGACTAATGAGCACTGGAATCCTTGCATATGCATACAAATTAGAGTTCACCCCACTGTCACTTATTCACTTCACCCACTAAGGCATCATAAGCAATTCTTCAATACATTCCAATTAAGAGAATTCTTTGTGCATAGTTCTTTTCTTGCTTGGGGACAAGCAAGATTTAAGTTTGGTGTTGTGATGCCAGGGCATCTTGGCTAGTTTTACTAGCCATTTTTTGTATGCTTTAGGTTGGTTTCATGCATTTTCTTAGGAAATAAGCAAGTATTTGGTTGAAAATACAATCATACCATGATTCAAGCAAACATTGTGAATTTTGAATGATTTCATGAGAATTATGCATGAATTGAATGATAAATTGGATGATGCATGATCCCATGATTAAGAGCAAGACTTTGATGCACTTTGTTTGATTGATTTCAGGTAACAAGAAGCAAGGAAGAGCCACGTTAGTGTCTACGTTAGTGCCACTAACGTGGCCATTAACGTGGAGGAAAAGAGAAGCCCCAACGTTAGTGAAAAAGTTAATGGCATTAACTTTGAAGAAGGAGAGCATGGAATGTTAGTGGTAAAAGTAAGCACCACTAACGTTAGCGAAGGACAAGAAGACCCACATTAGCTTCCACGTTAGTTACATTAACGTGGGAACTAATGTGGAAGGAAAGAGAAACACCAACGTTAGTGAAAAAAGTGAGTGCCACTAATGTTTGTGAAGCAAGAAGACCCACGTTAGCTTCCACGTTAGTTACATTAACGTGGGAACTAACGTGGAAGGAAAGGGAGATGCCAACGTTAATGGAAAAGGTTAATGATGAGCGGATAATTTATACGCTTTTTGGCATTATTTTTAGGTAGTTTTTAGTAAGTTCAAGCTACTTTTAGGGATGTTTTCATTAGTTTTTATGTTAAATTCACATTTCTGGACTTTACTATGAGTTTTTGTGTTTTTCTGTGATTTCAGGTAATTTCTATCTGAAATTGAGGGACTTGAGCAAAACTCTGAAAAAGGCTGAAAAAAGGACTGCTGATGCTGTTGGAATCTGACCTCCCTGCACTCGAAATGGATTTTCTGGAGCTACAGAACTCCAAATGGAGCGTTATCAACGGCGTTGGAAAGTAGACATCTAGAGCTTTCCAGCAATATATAATGGTCTATACTTTATTCGGAAATTGATGACGTAACTTGGCGTTGAACGCCAAGTACATGCTGCTGTCTGGAGTTAAACGCCAGAAAAACGTCATGATCCGGAGTTGAACGCCCAAAACACGTTATAACTTGGAGTTCAACTCCAAGAAAAGCCTCAGCTCGTGGATAGATCAAGCTCAGCCTAAACATACACCAAGTGGGCCCCGGAAGTGGATTGATGCATCAATTACTTACTCATGTAAACCCTAGTAGCTAGTTTATTATAAATAGAACATTTAACTATTGTATTAGATGTCTTTTGACCACGTTTCATCTTTGGTCTCAGTTTTGTTTTATTCTTCATCTTAGGAGGCCATTGAGCACGTTTTAGGGGGCTGGCCATTCGGCCATGCCTGAACCTTTCACTTATGTATTTTCAACGGTGGAGTTTCTGCACACCATAGATTAAGGGTGTGGAGCTCTGCTGTACCTCAAGTTTCAATACAAATTACTATTACTTTCTATTCAATTCTCTTTTATTCTTATTCCAAGATATTCGTTGCACAACACCTTGATGAATGTGATGATCCGTGACACTCATCATCATTCTCACCTATGAACGCGCGTGATTGACAACCACTTCCGTTCTACCTTAGACCAGGCGCATATCTCTTAGATTCCCCAACAGAATCTTCGTGGTATAAGTTAGATAGATGGCGGCATTTATGAGGATCCAGAAGGTCTAAACCTTGTCTGTGGTATTTCGAGTAGGATTCTGGGATTGAATGACTGTGATGAGCTTGAAACTCCTGAAGGCTGGGCGTGATGACAAACGCAAAAGAATCAAGGGATTCTATTCCAACCTGATTGAGAACCGACAGATGATTAGCCGTGCTGTGACAGAGCATAGGACCATTTTCACTGAGAGGATGGGATGTAGCCACTGACAACGGTGATGCCCTACATACAGCTTGCCATGGAAAGGAGTAAGAAGGATTGAAGGAAGAGCGAGTAGTGAAGTAGAGTTTCAAGAGGAACACAGCATCTCCATACACCAATCTGAAATTCCCACTGTTAATTTACATAAGTATTTCTATCCATTTTTAATTATCTTTTATTTATTAATTTTCGAAACCCATAAACCATTTTAATCTGCCTAACTGAGATTTACAAGGTGACCATAGCTTGCTTCATACCAACAATCTCTGTGGGATCGACCCTTACTCACGTAAGGTATTACTTGGATGACCCAGTACACTTGCTGGTTAAGTTGAACGAAGTTGTGAACCATGGTATTGGCATCATGTTTTTTGGCGCCATTACCAGGGAATGAAAAGCAATGAATTTTGCAAAATGGAATAACACATGAATAACAATTTCGTCCACCAAGTTTTTGGCGCCGTTGCCGGGGATTGTTCGAGTATGGACAACTGACGGTTCATCTTGTTGCTCAGATTAGGTAATTTTCTTTTCAAAAATCTTTTTCAAAATTTTTCTTTTATTTTTCGTTTTTCTAAACTTTATTTTCGAAAAAATTAATAAAAATCCAAAAAATTAGAAAAATCATAAAAATAAAAAAATATTTTGTGTTTCTTGTTTGAGTCTTGAGTCAATCTTTAAGTTTGGTGTCAATTGCATCCTTTAAAAATTTTTCTTGCATTTTTCGAAAATTCCATGCATTCATAGTGTTCTTCATGATCTTCAAGTTGTTCTTGATAAATCTTCTTGTTTGATCTTAATATTTTCTTGTTTTGTTTTGTTTGTTGTTTTTCATATGCATTTTTCTTTTATCAGAGTCCATGCATTAAAGATTTCTAAGTTTGGTGTCTTGCATGTTTTCTTTGCATCAAAAATTTTTCAAAATTATGTTCTTAATGTTCATCATGATCTTCAAAGTGTTCTTGGTGTTCATCTTAACATTCATAATGTTTTTGTATGCATTCATTATTTTGATCTAAAAATTTCATGCATTGAGTATTTTTGTTGTTTTTATCTCTCATAATTAAAAATTCAAAAATAAAAAAAATATCTTTACCTTATTTTCCTCCAAATTTTTGAAATTTTGGGTTGACTTGGTCAAAAATTTTTAAAAATTAGTTGTTTCTTACAAGTCAAGTCAAAATTTCAATTTTAAAAATCTTATCTTTTCAAAATCTTTTTCAAAAAATCATATCTTTTTCATTTTTTTTCTATTTTTCGAAAATTTCAAAAATATTTTTCAAATTATTTTCAAAATCTTTTTCTTATCTTTATATCATATTTTCGAAAATTCACTAACAATTAATGTGATTGATTCAAAAATTTGAAGTTTGTTACTTTCTTGTTAAGAAAGGTTCAATCTTTAAATTCTAGAATCTTATCTTGTAGTTTCTTGTTAGTTAAGTCATTTTAAAAATAAAATCTTTTTCAAAATATCTTTTTCTTAAAATTTTTATCTTACCTTTTTATCTTATCCTTCTCAAAATTTTATCTTTTTCAAAATTTGATTTCAAAATATCTTATCTAACTTCTTATCTTCTTATCTTTTTAAAATTTAATTTCAAATCTTTTTCAATCAACTAACTAACTTTTTGTTTGTTTCTTATCTTTTTCAAAACCACCTAACTACTTTTCTCTCTCTAATCTTCGAAAATATCTCACCTCTTTTTCAAAAATCCTTTTTGTTCTAAATTTTAATTTTTAATTATATCTCATATTTAATTTTCGAAAATACTAACCCCTTTTTCAAAATTATTTTTGAAATTTCCCCTCTCTTTTCTTATTCTATTTAATTATTTAATTACTAACACTTCTCTTCACCTCTCTTCATCTAAAAATCCGAACCATTCTCCTTTCCTTATCCCCTTTCTTTTTCTACTAACATAAAGGAATCTCTATACTGTGACATAGAGGATTCCTCTTTCTTTTCTTGTTTTCTTCTCTTTCATATGAGCAGGAACAGGGAAAAAGGCACTCTTGTTGAAATTGATCCTGAACCTGAAAGGACTCTGAAGAGGAAATTAAGAGAAGCTAAATTACATTATTCTAAAGGTAACCTTTCAGAAATTTTCGAACAAGAGAAGGAGATGGCAGCCGAAAATAATAATAATGCAAGGAGAATGCTTGGTGACTTCACAAAGCCAACGTCCAAATTTGATGGAAGAAGCATCTCCATTCCTGCCATTGGAGCCAATAATTTTGAGCTTAAGCCTCAACTAGTTGCCTTAATGCAATAAAACTGCAAGTTTTATGGACTTCTATCTGAAGATCCTTATCAGTTTTTAACTGAGTTCTTGCAGATCTGTGAGACTGTAAAGACGAATGGAGTTGATCCTGAAGTCTACAGACTCATGCTTTTCCCTTTTGCTGTAAGAGACAGAGCTAGAATATGGTTGGATTCACAACCCAAGGATAGCCTGGACTCCTGGGATAAGCTGGTCACTGCCTTCTTGGATAAATTCTTTCCTCCTCAAAAGCTGAGCAAGCTGAGAGTGGATGTTCAAATCTTCAAACAAAAAGATGGTGAATCCCTCTATGAAGCTTGGGAAAGATACAAGCAGCTGACCAAAAGATGTCCATCTGACATGTTTTCAGAATGGACCATATTAGATATATTATATTATGGTCTCTCTGAATTTTCGAAAATGTCATTGGACCATTCTGCAGGTGGATCTATTCACCTAAAGAAAACGCCTGAAGAGGCTCAAGAACTCATTGACATGGTTGCAAACAACCAATTCATGTACACTTCTGAGAGGAATTCCGTGAATAATGGGATACCTCAGAAGAAAGAAGTTCTTGAAATTAATGCTCTGAATGCCATATTGGCTCAGAACAAAGTGTTGACTCAACAGTTCAACATAATCTCTCAAAATCTGAATGGATGGCAACATGAATCCAACAGTACTAAAGAGGCAGCTTCTGAAGAAGCTTATGATCCTGAGAACCCTGCCATGGCAGAGGTTAATTACATGGGTGAACCTTATAGAAACACTTATAACTCATCATGGAGAAATCATCCAAATTTCTCATGGAAGGATCAACAAAAGCCTCAACAAGGCTTTAACAATGGTGGACGCAATAGGCTGAGCAATAGCAAGCCTTTTCCATCATCTTCTCAGCAACAGACAGAGAATTCAGAGCAAAGCACTTCTAATTTAGCTAATCTAGTCTCTGATCTGTCTAAGGCCACTTTGAGTTTCATGAATGAAACACGGTCCTCCATTAGGAATTTGGAGGCACAAGTGGGCCAGCTGAGTAAGAAAGTCATTGAAACTCCTCCCAATATTCTCCCAAGCAATACAGAAGAGAATCCAAAAAGAGAGTGCAAGGCCATTGATATAGTCAATGTGGCCGAATGCACAAGGGAGGAGGAGGACGAAAATCCTAGTGAGGAAGACCTCCTGGGACGTTCCTCAAGCAAGAAGGAGTTTCCTATTAAAGATCCAAAGGAATCTGAGACTCATATAGAGACCGTAGAGATTCCATTGAATCTTCTTCTGCCATTCATGAGCTCTGAAGACTATTCTTCCTCTGAAGAGGATGAAGATGTAACTGGAGAGCAAGTTGCTCAATACTTAGGAGCTATCATGAAGCTGAATGCCAAGTTGTTTGGTAATGAGACTTGGGAAAGTGAACCTCCCTTGCTCATTAGTGAACTAGATACCTGGATTCAGCAAATTCTACCTCAAAAGAAACAAGATCCTGGCAAGTTCTTAATACCTTGTACCATAGGCACCATGACCTTTGGAAAAGCTCTGTGTGATCTAGGGGTCAGGGATAAATCTTATGCCACTCTCTGTAATGGAGAAGCTGGGGATCATTGAGGTACAACCTGCCTTGTTCTCATTACAATTGACAGACAAGTCATTGAGACAAGCTTATGGAATAGTAGAGGACGTGTTAGTAAAGGTTGAAGGCCTTTACATCCCTGCTGATTTCATAATCTTAGACACTAGGAAGGAAGAGGATGATTGCATCATCCTTGGAAGACCTTTCCTAGCCACAGCAGGAGCTGTGATAGATGTCAACAGAGGTGAATTAGTCCTTCAATTGAATGGGGACTACCTTGTGTTTAAGGCACATGGCCATCCCTCTGTGACAAAAGAGAGTAAGCATGAAGAGCTTCTCTCAGTTCAGAGTCAAGAAGAGCCCCCACAGTCAAACTCTAAGTTTGGTGTTGGGAGGCCACAACCAAACTCTAAGTTTGGTGTTAAGACCCTGATGAGCGGATAATTTATACGCTTTTTGGCATTTTTTTAGGTAGTTTTTAGTAAGTTCAAGCTACTTTTAGGGATGTTTTCCTTAGTTTTTATGTTAAATTCACATTTCTGGACTTTACTATGAGTTTGTGTGTTTTTCTGTGATTTCAGGTAAATTCTGACTGAAATTGAGGGATTTGAGCAAAACTCTGAAGAAGGCTGACAAAAGGACTGCTGATGCTGTTGGATTCTGACCTCCCTGCACTCGAAGTGGATTTTCTGGAGCTACAGAACTCCATTTGGCGCGCTCTCAACGGCGTTGGAAAGTAGACATCCAGGGCTTTCCAGAAATATATAATAGTCCATACTTTATTCGAAGAATGACGACGTAACTTGGCGTTGAACGCCAAGTACATGCTGCTGTCTGGAGTTAAACGCCAGAAAAACGTCATGATCCGGAGTTGAACGCCCAAAACACGTCATAACTCGAAGTTCAACTCCAAAAGAAGCCTCAGCTCGTGGATAAATCAAGCTCAGCCCAAGCACACACCAAGTGGGCCCCGGAAGTGGATTTATGCATCAATTACTTACTCATGTAAACCCTAGTAGCTAGTCTAGTATATATAGGACATTTATCTATTGTATTAGACATCTTTTGACCACTTTAACTCATTATTCATTCGGTCACTTGATCATGGAGAGGGCTGGCCATTCGGCCATGCCTGAACGTCTTTCACTTATGTATTTCAACGGTGGAGTTTCTGCCACCATAGATTAAGGGTGTGGAGCTCTGCTGTACCTCAAGTATTAATGAAGTTCTATTTTCTTTTATTCAAATCTCTCTTATTCTTATTCCAAGATATTCGTTCGTACCCAAGAACATGATGAATGTGATGATTAAATAACCATCATTCTCATTCTCACTTATGAACGCGCGTGATTGACAACCACTTCCGTTCTACATGCAACAGAGCTTGAATGTGTATCTCTTAGATTCCCCAACAATCTTCGTGGTATAAGCTAGATAGATGGCGGCATTTATGAGGATCCGGAAAGTCTCACCTTGTCTGTGGTATTCCGAGTAGGATCCTGGGAATCCGGAAAGTCTAACCTTGTCTGTAGTATTCCGAGTAGGATTCCGGTAATGAATGACTGTGACGTGCTTCAAACTTGCAAGTGCTGGGCGTTAGTGACAGACGCAAAAGAATCAAGGGATTCTATTCCAGTAGGAGCGGGAACCAACCAGTGATTAGCCGTACTGTGACAGAGTGCGTGAGCATTAATTTTCACTGCGAGGATGGGATGTAGCCATCAACCATGGGTGATGCCTCCAGACGATTAGCCGTGCGATTGACAACCGCATAGGATTATTTTCCCGAGAGGATTGAAAGTAGCCACCGCTGATGGTGAACCCCTATACAGCTTGCCATGGAAAGGAGTAAGAAGGATTGAGTAGAAGCAGTAGAAGAGCAGGCGTCCGTGAGCCATACAGCATCTCCATGCACTTATCTGAAATTCCCACCAATGATCTGCATTCTCTATCCCTTTTATTATTCCTTTTATTTATTATTTATTCAATAATCACAATTACCCTTTAATTGCCTAACTGAGATTTGCAAGGTGACCATAGCTTGCTTCATACCAACAATCTCTGTGGATTCGACCCTTACTCACGTAAGGTTATTACTTGGACGACCCAGTACACTTGCTGGTTAGTTGAACGAGTTTGAATTCAGCAGCTGCCCCTTAGAAGCCTTCATCTCAAAATAATTAGAACATGGATCACAATTTCGTCCACCAAGTTTTGGCGCCGTTGTCGGGGATTGTTCGAGTATGGACAACTGACGGTTCATCTTGTTGCTCAGATTAGGTAATTTTCTTTTCAAAATCTTTTTCAAAATTTTTCTTTTATTTTTCGTTTTTCAAGACTATATTTTCGAAAAAAATTAATAAAAAATACAAAAAAAAATTAGAAAATCATAAAAATCAAAAAATATTTTGTTTTCTTGTTTGAGTCTTGTGTTAATTTTTAAGTTTGGTGTCAATTGCATGCTTTTAAAATTTTCTTGCATTTTTTTCGAAAATCTCATGCATTCATAGTGTTCTTCATGATCTTCAAGTTGTTCTTGACAAGTCTTCTTGTTTGATCTGATGATTTCTTGTTTTTTTGTTGTTGTTGTTTTTTTCATGTGCATTTTGCATTCATATTTCCATGCATCAAAATTTCTAAGTTTGGTGTCTTGCATGTTTTCTTTGCATCAAAAATTTTCCAAAATTATGTTCTTGATGTTCATCATGATCTTCAAAGTGTTCTTGGTGTTCATCTTGACATTCATAGCATTCTTGCATGCATCTTGGTGTCTTGATCCAAATCTCATGCTTTGGGTCATTTGTGTTTTTCTTTAAAAATTTAAAAATCAAAAATATCTTTTCCTTATTTTCCTCCAATTTTCGAAATTTTGGGTTGACTTGGTCAAAAAATTTTCAAAATTAGTTGTTTCTTACAAGTCAAGTCAAAAATTTCAAATTTTAAAAATCTTATCTTTTCAAAATCTTTTTCAAAATTCATATCTTTTTCATTTTTTTTTATTTTTCGAAAATTTTAAAAATCTTTTTCAAAATATTTTCAAAATCTTTTTCTTATCTTTATATCAAATTTTCGAAAATTAGCTAACAATTAATGTGATTGGTTCAAAAATTTGAAGTTTGTTACTTTCTTGTTAAGAAAGGTTCAATCTTTAAGTTCTAGAATCTTATCTTGTAGTTTCTTGTTAGTGAAGTAAATAATTTCAAAATTTCTGAATTAAATCTTTTTATCTTTTATTTGATCTTTTTCAAAAAAATTTTATCTTTTTTCAAAATTTGATTTTAAAATATCTTATCTAAACCTCTTATCTTCTTATCTTTTCAATTTTGATTTCAAATCTTTTTCAATCAACTAACTAACCTTTTGTTTGTCTCTTATCTTTTTCAAAACCACCTAACTACTTTTCTCTCTAATTTTCGAAAATATCTCTTCTCTTTTTCAAAAATTATTTTAATTAACTAATTGTTCCATGTTTTAATTTTAATTACATTTTATCTCTAATTTTCGAAAATCACTAACCCCTTTTCAAAAATTATTTTCGAAATTTTTCCTCTCTCTCTTCTTATTCTATTTAATTATTTAATTACTAACACTTCTCTTCACCTCACTTCATCCAAAAATCCGAATCCTTCTTCACTCTTCTACCCCCTTTCTTTTTCTACTAACATAAAGGAATCTCTATACTGTGACATAGAGGATTCCTCTTCTTTTCTTGTTTTCTCCTCTTATGAGCAGGAACAAGGATAAAGGCACTCTTGTTGAAATTGATCCAGACCTGAAAGGACTCTGAAGAAAAAAGAGACTAAATTAATTATTCTAAAGGTAACCTTTCAGAAACATTAGAACAAGAGAAGGAGATGGCCGAAAAATAATAATAATGCAAGGAGATGCTTGGTGACTTCACAAAGCCAACATCCAAGTTTGAGGAAGAAGCATCTCCATTCCTGCCATTGGAGCCAATAACTTTGAGCTTAAGCCTCAGCTAGTTGCTTTAATGCAACAAAACTGCAAGTTTTATGGACTTCCATCTGAAGATCCTTAATCAGTTTTAACTGAGTTCTTGCAGATCTGAGACTGTAAAGACGAATGGAGTTGATCCTGAAGTCTACAGACTCATGCTTTTCCCTTTTGCTGTAAGAGACAGAGCTAGAGTATGGTTGGATTCACAACCTAAGGATAGCCTGGACTCATGGGATAAGCTTGTCACTGCATTCTTGGATAAATTCTTTCCTCCTCAAAAGCTGAGCAGCTGAGAGTGGATGTGCAAACCTTCAAACAAAAGATGGTGAATCCCTCTATGAAGCTTGGGAAAGATACAAGCAGCTGACCAAAATGTCCATCTGACATGTTTTCAGAATGGACCATATTATATATTCTACTATGGTCTCTCTGAATTTTCGAAATGTCATTGGACCATTCTGCAGGTGGATCTATTCACCTGAAGAAAACGCCTGAAGAGGCTCAAGAACTCATTGACATGGTTGCAAACAACCAGTTTATGTACACCTCTGAGAGGAATTCCATGAACAATGGGTACCTCAGAAGCATCCAACAGTACTAGAGGCAGCTTCTGAAGAAGCTTATGATCCTGAGAACCCTGCCATGGCAGAGGTTAATTACATGGGTGAACCTTATGGAAACACCTATAACTCATCATGGAGAAATCATCCAAACTTCTCCTGGAAGGATCAGCAAAAGCCTCAACAAGGCTTTAACAATGGTGGACGCAATAGGCTAAACAATAGTAAGCCATATCCATCATCTTCTCAGCAACAGACAGAGAACTCTGAACAAAACAATTCTAATTTAGCCAATATAGTGTCTGATCTGTCAAAGGCCACTTTCAGTTTCATGAATGAAACAAGATCCTCCATTAGAAATCTGGAGGCACAAGTGGGCCAGCTGAGTAAGAAAGTCATTGAAACTCCTCCCAGTATTCTCCCAAGCAATACAGAAGAAAATCCAAAAGGAGAGTGCAAAGCCATTGACATAGTCAAAGTGGCCGAATGCACAAGGGAGGAGGAGGACGAAAATCCTAGTGAGGAAGACCTCCTGGGACGTTCCTCAAGCAAGAAGGAGTTTCCTATTAAGGATCCTGAGAAATCTGAGGCTCATCTAGAGACCATAGAGATTCCTTTGAATCTCCTTCTGCCATTCATGAGCTCTGAAGAATATTCATCCTCTGAAGAGAATGAAGATGTGACTGGAGAGCAAGTTGCTCAATATTTAGGAGCTATCATGAAACTGAATGCCAAGCTGTTTGGTAATGAGACTTGGGAAAGTGAATCTCCCTTGCTCATTAATGAACTAGATACTTGGATTCAGAAAACTCTACCTCAAAAGAGACAAGATCCTGGCAAGTTTCTAATAACTTGTACCATAGACACCATGAGCTTTGAAAAAGCTCTATGTGATCTGGGGTCAGGGATAAATCTTATGCCACTCTCTGTAATGGAGAAGCTGGGGATCATTGAGGTACAACCTGCCTTGTTCTCATTACAATTGGCAGACAAGTCCATGAGACAAGCTTATGGAATAGTGGAGGACGTGCTAGTAAGGGTTGAAGGCCTTTACATCCCTACTGATTTCATAATCCTAGACACTAGGAAGGAAGATGATGAATGCATCATCCTAGGAAGACCTTTCCTAGCCACAGCAGGAGCTGTGATAGATGTCAACAGAGGTGAGTTAGTCCTTCAATTGAATGGGGACTACCTCGTGTTTAAGGCACATGGCCATCCCTCTGTGACAAAAGAGAGTAAGCATGAAGAGCTTCTCTCAGTTCAGAGTCAAGAAGAGCCCACACAGTCAAACTCTAAGTTTGGTGTTGTGAGGCCACAACCAAACTCTAAGTTTGGTGTTCAAACCCCATATCCAAACTCTAAGTTTGGTGTTGGGACTACACACTAAATTGACCTGATCACCATGTGGCTCCATGAGAGCCACTGTCAAGCTATTGACATTAAAGAAGCGCTTGTTGGGAGGCAACCCAATTTTATTTATCTAATTTTATTTTATTTTGTTTCTTTGTTATTTTTGTGTTTAATTAGGTACATGATCATGAGGAGTCACGAAAAAAATCAAAAAAAATTAAAAACAGAGTCAAAAATAGAAGAAAAAAATTTTCACCCTGGAGGTAGCGCAGACTGGCGTTCAACGCCAGAACAGAGCACCATTCTGGCGCTGAACGCCCAAAACAAGCAACAACCTGGTGTTAAACGCCAGGATGGTGCACAGAGAGGACAAACTGGCGCTGAACGCCAGGAACAAGCATGAAACTGGCGTTCAACGCCAGAAACATGCATTACATGGGCGTTGAACGCCCAGAACATGCATCAATGGGCGTTTAAACGCCAGAATGATGCATGAAGGCATTTTACATGCCTATATGGTGAAGGAATGGTATTTGTTTTCACCTCAGGATCTGTGGACCCCACAGGATCCTCACCTCAGGATCTGTGGACCCCACAGGATCCTCACCTAACATATTCCCACCTTACCTCCTAATCCTAGTTTTTGTGATGACTATTCCCCATGTCACAATTCCCAACATTCTTCACCACCTACATCTATCCACTCTTCCCCATACACCCCACCTACCTTTACAATTCAACTTCTCTTTCCCACCCAATCCCACCCATATAGCCGAAACTACCTCTCTCTCTCTACCACATTTTCTTCTTCTTCTTCTTCTCTTCTTTCTTCTCTTGCTCGAGGGCGAGCAATATTTTAAGTTTGGTGTGGTAAAAGCATAGCTTTTTTGCTTTTCCATTACCATTAATGGCACCTAAAGCCAGAGAAACCTCAAAGGGAAGACAAAAAGCTTCCACCTCTGAGTCATGGGAGATGGAAAGACAAAAATATAAGCCGTCATAGCTCAGTGGTAGAACATGTGGCTGCAAATCAAGAAATCCCTGAGATGCCTCAAGGGATGCACTTTCCTCCCAACAATTATTGGGAGCAACTCAACACCTCCTTAGAGGATTTGAGCCATAATGTTGAACAACTAAGGGTGGAACATCATGAACACTCCATCATTCTCCAAGAAATAAGAGAAGATCAAAGAGCAATGAGGGAGGAGCAACAAAGGCAAGGAAGGGACATAGAAGAGCTTAAAAACATCATTGGTCCTTCAAGAAGAAGACGCCACTAAAGGTGGATTCATTCCTTGTTCTTTACTTCTTTCTGTTTTCGGTTTTTAATTATTGTGTTTATCTATGCTTTGTGTCTTTATTTCATGATCATTAGTATGTAACCATGCCTTAAAGCTATGAATAAAATCCATGACTCCTTCACCTTTCTTAAAAGAAAAATGTTTTAATTCAAAAGAACAAGAAGTACATAAATTTCGAAATTATTAGTGAATTTAATTTAATTATATTGATGTGGTGACAATACTTTTTGTTCTCTGAATGAATGATTGAACAGTGCATATGTCTTTGGATATTGTTGTTTATGAGTGTTAAAATTGTTGGTTCTTGAAAGAATGATGAACAAAGAGAAATGTTATTGATGATCTGAAAAATTCATGTAATTGATTCTTGAAGCAAGAAAAAGCAGTGAAAAAACAAAAAAAAAAGAGAAAAAGAAGGAACAGTAGAAAAAGCCAATAGCCCTTAAAACCAAAAGGCAAGGGTAAAAAGGATCCAAGGCTTTGAGCATCAATGGATAGGAGGGCCCAAGGAAATAAATCCAGGCCTAAGCGGCTAAATCAAGCTGTCCCTAACCATGTGCTTGTGTCATGAAGGTCCAAGCAAAAAGCTTGAGACTAAGTGGTTAAAGTCGTGATCCAAGGCAAAAGAGTGTGCTTAAGAGCTCTGGACACCACTAACTGGGGACTTTAGCAAAGCTAAGTCACAATCTGAAAAGGTTCACCCAGTTATGTGTCTGTGGCATTTATGTATCCGGTGGTAATACTGGAAAACAAAGTGCTTAGGGCCACGGCCAAGACTCATAAGTAGCTGTGTTCAAGAATCAACATGCTTAACTAGGAAAGTCAATAACACTATCCCAAATTCTAAGTTCCCCAGAGACGCCAATCCCTCTAAACTACAAAGGAAAAAGTGAGATGCCAAAACTGTTCAGAAGCAAAAAGCTACAAGTCCCGCTCATTTAATTATAATTAATATTCATTGATATTTCTGAATTTATAGTATATTCTCTTCTTTTTATCCTATTTGATTTTCAGTTGCTTGGGGACAAGCAACAATTTAAGTTTGGTGTTGTGATGAGCGGATAATTTATACGCTTTTTGGCATTGTTTTTAGGTAGTTTTTAGTAAGTTCAAGCTACTTTTAGGGATGTTTTCCTTAGTTTTTATGTTAAATTCACATTTCTGGACTTTACTATGAGTTTGTGTGTTTTTCTGTGATTTCAGGTAAATTCTGACTGAAATTGAGGGATTTGAGCAAAACTCTGAAGAAGGCTGACAAAAGGACTGCTGATGCTGTTGGATTCTGACCTCCCTGCACTCGAAGTGGATTTTCTGGAGCTACAGAACTCCAATTGGCGCGCTCTCAACGGCGTTGGAAAGTAGACATCCAGGCTTTCCAGCAATATATAGTCCATACTTTATTCGAAGAATGACGACGTAACTTGGCGTTGAACGCCAAGTACATGCTGCTGTCTGGAGTTAAACGCCAGAAAAACGTCATGATCCGGAGTTGAACGCCCAAAACACGTCATAACTCGAAGTTCAACTCCAAAAGAAGCCTCAGCTCGTGGATAAATCAAGCTCAGCCCAAGCACACACCAAGTGGGCCCCGGAAGTGGATTTATGCATCAATTACTTACTCATGTAAACCCTAGTAGCTAGTCTAGTATATATAGGACATTTATCTATTGTATTAGACATCTTTTGACCACTTTAACTCATTATTCATTCGGTCACTTGATCATGGAGAGGGCTGGCCATTCGGCCATGCCTGAACCTCTTTCACTTATGTATTTTCAACGGTGGAGTTTCTGCACACCATAGATTAAGGGTGTGGAGCTCTGCTGTACCTCAAGTATTAATGAAGTTCTATTTTCTTTTATTCAAATCTCTCTTATTCTTATTCCAAGATATTCGTTCGTACCCAAGAACATGATGAATGTGATGATTAAATAACCATCATTCTCATTCTCACTTATGAACGCGCGTGATTGACAACCACTTCCGTTCTACATGCAACAGAGCTTGAATGTGTATCTCTTAGATCTCTCTTATTCTTATTCCAAGATATTCGTTCGTACCCAAGAACATGATGAATGTGATGATTAAATAACCATCATTCTCATTCTCACTTATGAACGCGCGTGATTGACAACCACTTCCGTTCTACATGCAACAGAGCTTGAATGTGTATCTCTTAGATTCCCCAACAGAATCTTCGTGGTATAAGCTAGATAGATGGCGGCATTTATGAGGATCCGGAAAGTCTCACCTTGTCTGTTATTCCGAGTAGGATCCTGGGAATCCGGAAAGGCTAACCTTGTCTGTGGTATTCCGAGTAGGATTCCGGTAAATGATGACTGTGACGTGCTTCAAACTTGCAAGTGCTGGGCGTTAGTGACAGACGCAAAAGAATCAAGGGTTCTATTCCAGTAGGAGCGGGAACCAACCAGTGATTAGCCGTACTGTGACAGAGTGCGTGAGCATTATTTTCACTGCGAGGATGGGATGTAGCCATCAACCATGGGTGATGCCTCCAGACGATAGCCGTGCGATTGACAACCGCATAGGATTATTTCCCGAGAGGATTGAAAGTAGCCACCGCTGATGGTGAACCTATACACAGCTTGCCATGGAAAGGAGTAAGAAGGATTGAGTAGAAGTAGTAGAAGAGCAGGCGTCCGTGAGCCATACAGCATCTCCATGCACTTATCTGAAATTCCCACCAATGAATCTGCATAAGTCTTCTATCCCTTTTATTATTCCTTTTTATTTATTATTTATTCCAATAATCACAATTACCCTTTAATCTGCCTAACTGAGATTTGCAAGGTGACCATAGCTTGCTTCATACCAATAATCTCTGTGGATTTGACCCTTACTCACGTAAGGTTTATTACTTGGACGACCCAGTACACTTGCTGGTTAGTTGAACGGAGTTGTGAATTCAGCAGCTGCCCCTTAGAAGCCTTCATCTCAAAATAATTAGAACATGGATCACAATTTCGTCCATCAGACCCCATATCCAAACTCTAAGTTTGGTGTTGGGACTATACAACATTGACCTGATCACCTTGTGGCTCCATGAGAGCCACTGTCAAGCTATTGACATTAAAGAAGCGCTTGTTGGGAGGAAACCCAATTTTATTTATCTAATTTTTATTTTATTCTATTGTTATTTTGTGTTTTATTAGGTACATGATCATGAGGAGTCACAAAAAAATCATAAAAATTAAAAACAGAATCAAAAACAGCAGAAAAAAAAATTCGCACCCTGGAGGAAGCACAGACTAGCGTTCAACGCCAGTAAGATGCATCTGGCAGGCGTTCAACGCCAGAACAGAGCATTATTCTGGCGCTGAACGCCAGAAACAAGCAACATTCTGGCGCTGAACGCCAGGAATGTGCCCAGAGAAGAAAAGCTGGCACTGAACGCCAGTAACAAGCATGAAACTGGCGTTCAACGCCAGAAACATGTTACATGTGGACGTTGAATGCCCAGAATGTGCACCAATGGGCGTTTAAACACCAGAATGGTGTGCAAAGGCAATTTACATGCCTATTTGGTGCAGGGATGGAATTCCTTGACACCTCAGGATCTGTGGACCCCACAGGATCCCCACCTAACATATTTCCACCTTACCTCCTAATCCTAGTTTTTGTGATTACTCTTCCCCACGTCACACTTCCCAACACTCTTCACCAATCACCTCAATTCCTCTTCCCAATCACCCCCTTCACCACTCACATCCATCCACTCTTCCCCATAAACCCCACCTACCTTCAAAAATTCAAAACCATTTCCCCCCCCCCCCATTCCCACCCTAAATGGCCGAACATACACCGCCCTCTCCCTATATATACCCTCCCATTCTACCTCATTTTCACACAACACAACCCTCTCTTCTTCACCTTGGCCGAACTTACATCTCTCCCTCTCTACCATATTCTCTTCTTCTTCTTCTTCTCTTCTTTCTTCTATTGCTCAAGGGCGAGCAATATTTTAAGTTTGGTGTGGTAAAAGCATAAGCTTTTTTTTGTTTTTCCATTACCATCAATGGCACCTAAGGCCGGAGAATCCTCTAGAAAAGGAAAAAGGAAGACAAAAGCTTCCACCTCCGAGTCATAGGAGATGGAAAGATTCATCTCCAAGAGCCATCAAGACCACTTCTATGATGTTGTGGCAAAGAAGAAGGTGATCCCTGAGGTCCCTTTCAAGCTCAAGAAAAATGAGTATCCGGAGATCCGACATGAAATCCGAAGAAGAGGTTGGGAAGTCCTAACCAACCCCATGCAACAAGTCAGAATCTTAATGGTTCAAGAGTTCTATGTCAATGCATGGATCACTAGGAACCATGATCAAAGTATGAACCCGAGTCCAAAGAATTATCTCACAATGGTTCGGGGGAAATACTTAGATTTTAGTCCGAAAAATGTGAGGTTAGCATTCCACTTGCCCATGATGCAAGGAGATGAACGCCCCTACACTAAAAGGGTCAACTTTAATCAAAGGTTGGACCAAGTCCTAATGGACATAGGTGTGGAAGGAGCTCAATGGAAGAGAGACTCCAAAGGCAAGCCAGTCCAACTAAGAAGACTGGACCTCAAGCCTGTAGCTAGAGGATGGTTGGAGTTCATTCAACGCTCCATCATTTCCACTAGCAACCGATATGAAGTTACTGTGGATCGGGCCATCATGATTCATGGCATCATGATTGGAGAGGAAGTAGAAGTTCATGAGGTCATCTCCAATGAAATCTACAAAATAGCCGACAAGCCTTCACCCATGGCAAGGCTAGCTTTTCCTCACCTTATTTGCCATCTATGTTACTCAGCTGGAGTTATCATAGAAGGAGACATCCTCATTGAAGAGGATAAGCCCATCACCAAGAAAAGGATGGAGCAAGCAAGAGAGACCCTTCACGGTTCTCAAGAAATGCATGAGGAAGCTCATCATCAAGAAATCCCTGAGATGCCTCAAGGGATGCACTTTCCTCCCAACAACTATTGGGAACAACTCAACACTTCCTTAGAAGATTTGAGCCACAGTGTTGAACAATTAAGGGTGGAACATCATGAGCACTCCATCATTCTCCAAGAAATAAGAGAAAATCAAAGAGCAATGAGGGAAGAGCAACAAAGGCAAGGAAGGGACATAGAGGAGCTTAAGGACATTGTTGGTCCTTCAAGAAGAAGACGCCACTAAAGGTGGATTCATTCCTTGTTCTTTATTTCTTTCTGTTTTCGGTTTTTAATGTTGTGTTTATCTATGTTTTGTGTCTTTATTTCATGATCATTAGTATGTAGTAACCATGTCTTAAAGCTATGAATAAATTCCATTAATCATTCACCTCTCTTAAAAGAAAAATGTTTTAATTCAAAAGAACAAGAAGTACATGAATTTCGAATTTATCCTTGAATTTAATTTAATTATATTGATGTGGTGACAATACTTTTTATTTTCTGAATGAATGCTTAAACAGTGCATATTTTTTATCTTGTTGTTTATGAATGTTAAAACTGTTGGCTTTTGAAAGAATGATGAACAAAGAGAAATGTTATTGATGATCCGAAAAATCAAAAAAATTGATTCTTGAAGCAAGAAAAAGCAGTAAAGAACATAAGCTTGCGAAAAAAAATGGCGAAAAAAAATATATAAAGAAAAAGAAAAGCAAGCAGAAAAAGCCAATAGCCCTTAAAACCAAAAGGCAAGGGTAAAAAGGATCCAAGGCTTTGAGCATCAATGGATAGGAGGGCCCAAGGAAATAAAATCCAGGCCTAAGCGGCTAAATCAAGCTGTCCCTAACCATGTGCTTGTGTCATGAAGGTCCAAAGTGAAAAGCTTGAGACTGAGTGGTTAAAGTTGTGATCCAAAGCAAAAAGAGTGTGCTTAAGAGCTCTGGACACCTCTAATTGGGGACTCTAGCAAAGCTGAGTCACAATCTGAAAAGGTTCACCCAGTCATGTGTCTGTGGCATTTATGTATCCGGTGGTAATACTGGAAAACAAAATGCTTAGGGCCACGGCCAAGACTCATAAGTAGCTGTGTTCAAGAATCAACATGCTTAACTAGGAAAGTCAATAACACTATCCAAAATTCTAAGTTCCTAGAGAAGCCAATCATTCGAAATTTCAAAGGAAAAAGTGAGATGCCAAAACTGTTCAGAAGCAAAAAGCTACAAGTCCCGCTCATCTAATTATAATTAATATTCATTGATATTCTGGAATTTATAGTATATTCTCTTCTTTTTATCCTATTTGATTTTCAGTTGCTTGGGGACAAGCAACAATTTAAGTTTGGTGTTGTGATGAGCGGATAATTTATACGCTTTTTGGCATTGTTTTTAGGTAGTTTTTAGTAAGTTCAAGCTACTTTTAGGGATGTTTTCATTAGTTTTTATGTTAAATTCACATTTCTGGACTTTACTATGAATTTGTGTGTTTTTCTATGATTTCAGGTAATTTCTGGATGAAATTGAGGGACTTGAGCAAAACTCTGAAAAAGGCTGAAAAAAGGACTGCTGATGCTGTTGGAATCTGACCTCCCTGCACTCGAAATGGATTTTCTGGAGCTACAGAACTCCAAATGACGCGCTCGCAACTGCGTTGGAAAGTAGACATCCAGATCTTTCCAGCAATATATAATACTTTATACTTTATTTGGAAATTGACGACGTAATTTGGCGTTGAACGCCAAGTATATGCTGCTGTCTGGAGTTAAACGCCAGAAAAACGTCATGATCCGGAGTTGAACGCCCAAAACACGTTATAACTTGGAGTTCAACTCCAAGAAAAGCCTCAGCTCGTGGATAGATCAAGCTCAGCCCAAACATACACCAAGTGGGTCCCGAAAGTGGATTTATGCATCAATTACTTACTCATGTAAACCCTAGTAGCTAGTTTATTATAAATAGAACATTTAACTATTGTATTAGATGTCTTTTGACCACGTTTCATCTTTGGTCTCAGTTTTGTTTTATTCTTCATCTTAGGAGGCCATTGAGCATGTTTTAGGGGGCTGGCCATTCGGCCATGCCTGAACCTTTCACTTATGTATTTTCAACGGTGGAGTTTCTGCACACCATAGATTAAGGGTGTGGAGCTCTGCTGTATCTCAAGTTTCAATACAAATTACTATTACTTTCTATTCAATTCTCTTTTATTCTTATTCCAAGATATTCGTTGCACAACACCTTGATGAATGTGATGATCCATGACACTCATCATCATTCTCACCTATGAACGCGCGTGATTGACAACCACTTCTGTTCTACCTTAGACCAGGCGCATATCTCTTAGATTCCCCAACAGAATCTTCGTGGTATAAGTTAGATAGATGGCGGCATTTATGAGGATCCGGAAGGTCTAAACCTTGTCTGTGGTATTCCGAGTAGGATTCTGGGATTGAATGACTGTGACGAGCTTCAAACTCCTGAAGGCTGGGCGTGATGACAAACGCAAAAGAATCAAGGGATTCTATTCCAACCTGATTGAGAACCGACAGATGATTAGCCGTGCTGTGACAGAGCATAGGACCATTTTCACTGAGAGGATGGGATGTAGCCACTGACAACGGTGATGCCCTACATACAGCTTGCCATGGAAAGGAGTAAGAAGGATTGAAGGAAGAGCGAGTAGTGAAGTAGAGTTTCAAGAGGAACACAGCATCTCCATACACCAATCTGAAATTCCCACTATTAATTTACATAATTATTTCTATCCCTTTTTAATTATCTTTTATTTATTAATTTTTGAAACCCATAAACCATTTTAATCTACCTAACTGAGATTTACAAGGTGACCATAGCTTGCTTCATACCAACAATCTCTGTGGGATCGACCCTTACTCACGTAAGGTATTACTTGGATGACCCAGTACACTTGCTGGTTAAGTTGAACGAAGTTGTGAACCATGGTATTGGCATCATGTTTTTTGGCGCCATTACCAGGGAATGAAAAGCAATGAATTTTGCAAAATGGAATAACACATGAATAACAATTTCGTCCACCAGTGAACGCCACTAACGCTAGCGAAGCAAAGGAAGACCCACATTAATGGCCACGTTAGTTACACTAACGTGGACACTAACGTGGGCAAAAGTCTCACCTGGCAGCCTGACCATGCCTTCTTCAAACAAGAATAACTTGAGCCACAAAACTCCAATGAGGCGAATCTAAAAGAATTGGAAAGTAGGATTTCAGAGCTTTCCAAGCATATATGGCACTACATGGTGGACACTAAATTTGAAGGAGAAAACCTGCCCCGAAAGTGTAAAGATGAACATGGTATCAACCTGTAGTAAGGCCAACTGACCTCTTCACCTTCCAAGAAGTGTAACTCGAGCTGTAGAGCTCCAAATGATGCGCTTCCAAAAGCGTTGGAAAGTAGACATCCAGATCTTTCCAAAAATATATAATAGTATAGGACATTAAGTTTGAGCTCCATAACCTGGCAATACTAAGCTCCTGATCGCTAGCATTATCGTGACTCACGTTTTCCAGTAACGCTAACGACTATGCCAGCGACCTTGTCCACTTCAAAGGAGCATAACTTGAGTTACAAAGATCCAATTGAGGTGATTTCAGTTGCGTTAGAAAGCTGACATTCAGAGCTTTTCAAAAATATATAATAGTCTATAGTGGGCATGAAATTGGAGCACAAACAAGAGGCATCTTTTAAGCCTCAAAAACACCAACTGGGTAGCAAGTGTGACGTTAGCCACACTAACTTCAGCACTAACGCCACACTTGTAGCGTTAATGTGGCTAACAGAAGCAATAAAGCCAAGTCACCCTGGACCTCAATTTGATTCACTTCTCTTTCAAGGACCACCCAACCTCAAGGAATCAAGCCCACAAGTGTCAACCAATCAAGGCCACAAGAAGCATCTAGAATAGGAATTTTCATTTAATTGTAACTTGCTTTTAATTTCATTTTGTAATTTAGGAGAGCCTATATAAAGGCCTTAGTTTGTACATTCAAAGAACATTGAATCCATGGGATTGAAGAGGGGTCTTCGGACTCCCTCCCCTTATACACTTTTCCTTCTCTTTCTTTTCTTTGTACTTTTCATTTATGAATTTGGAAGTTTCAATGTTAGTTTTAATATTCATCTTTACTTTTCTGTACTTTCTTTCTTTTCTATTTTGGTAGATCAATGATCAACTAACTCTTTTCATTGGGTTAGAGAGCTCTATTGTGATTCAATGGATCAATTGTAGTTCTTATTCTTCTTCTTCTTTCTTTTCTCTTGATTTTACTAGAGAGCTTTCGATCTTCATCCAATTGGTTAGCTATCTTGGAAGAGAAGCTCTCCATAATTGGATCTCCTTGGAACCTTGGAAGAGGAATGAGGAGATCGTGCTAGAAATGCTCTCTCACATTGGATTAGGTTGGGGGTTGGGCGGATATAGTGACATGTAATCCTCCCAATACTTTGATCTATGAATGTGTGTGGTATAATCAGTGACCAAACTTCATCTGTTCCCATGAGAAATTAAATCAAGGAATTGGGAAATTGTTCAAGTTTAGAGAGATTGGATTGCCAAGGAATTGGGATCCAATCACTTAAGATTGCTAAGGAGATCAATGAATGCATTGATTGAGGAAGAGATGAGAATGAACTTGATCCGGAGGATTGCAATATCTCTTGATCCCAATGTTCATTTTATTTTTATTTCTTACATTTACTTTTCTTGCCATTTACTTTTCTGCACTTTATTGCATTTCTTTACTTTTATGCCACTTACATTTCCCTGTTGTTCATCACTCCAAATCTGATTCGTCTAACTAGGATAATCAATTAACCATTGATTGCTTAATCCGTTAATCCCTGTGGATTCGAACTCACTCTACTGTGAGTTTTTACTTGACGACAAATTCGGTATACTTGCCGAAGGGAAATTTGTTGAGAGACAAGTTTCCGTGGATCAGGCTTCTTTTCTCTTGTAGACCTTTTGAGTGCATTTGTATCATGCTCATTATCACCAAACTTCATCAAGTATTGGATCAACTATTTTATCTTCACTTGCACTTGTATCATGCTCATTATTATGAGCTTTAACTCTACCATCTTCTACCACAGGCATGGAGAGAGTAATATCCAAATCAGAAAAATCATCATTAGGTTGAACCATTGGCTTATCTGCATTATCAATAACCTTAAATGTTTGGTCTTCAACAAAGATAACATCTCTACTTTAAATAATCTTCTTGTTAACAGGATCATAAAACTTGTAACCAAACTCATCCATGCCATAGCCAATAAAAATACATTACCTAGTCTTAATATCAAATTTAGATATCTCATCTTTGGGAATATAAAAAAAATTTGCATCCAAAGACTCTTAAATGATCATGAGAAACATCTTTATGTGACTATACTTTTTCTGACACTTCAAATTACAAGGGAACACATGGTGTCTGGTTCAAGACATGAACAATAGTGCTCAAAGCTTCACCCCCAAGAGAATTTTGTCAATCCAGACTGTGACAATAAATACCTAACTCTTTCAACCAATGTTCTGTTTATCCTTTTATACAGGACATTCAACTAAGGAGTCTTTGGAGAAGTCTTCTAATGTTTTATACTATGCTCTTTACATAAGCATCAAATAGAGCTGAGTACTCACCATAATTGTCAATATGAATGCATTTCAACTTCTTTCTAATTTCTCTTTTAACAAAAGCTTGAAATTTCTTAAACACATTCAAAACTTGATCTTTGTTCTTCAAAGTGAAACCCATAATTTTCTAGAATGATCATCAATAAAGATTACAAAATAGATAGACCCTTTAAGTATTCTTGTCTTCATCGGTCCACATACCTAAGAATGCACCAAGTCAAGTATTTTTGGCTTCTTTGAAGGTGGATGGCTCTCGAAAGAAATCTTGTTTTGTTTTCCAGCAAAGCGATGGTTGCATTTTTACAAAGCAACCTTGTAACCAGATAAAAAAATTACTCTTGGATAACATATTCATGCCTTTCTCACTCATATAACATAATTTTTTATGCCATAAGTCAGTTTCATCAATAAACTCAGCAGCATTAACATCTTTTACAATCTTTGCATGAGTTAAATAAAGAGTAGAATGCCGTGTACTTCTAGCAACAACCATGAAATCTTTGGTGAGCTTCCAACTATCACGAGAGAATGAGTTATCCAAGTATTTATCAGATAACTTACCAACAGAAAGTAAGTTCAACCGAATGTCTGGAACATGCTTCACATGCTTCAAAATTAATTTGGTACCATTAGAAGTTTCTAAGCAAATTTGTCTAACACTGGCACATTTTGTAATACCTTGATGAGCCATTTTTACATCACCAAAATTACCAGGAGTATAAGACGTAAATAAATTTCTCCTAAATGTAACATTAATAGAAGCACCACTGTCAATCACCCAACGGATGCTATTATCAACAAGGTTAATAGATTTAAACTCCTCAACAAGAAGAAAATTATCATGAGTTACATTGACATTATCTTCATTGCTATCATCATCTTTATTTGTGCTCTTGTCTTTACTTGCCTTGACTTTCTCCTTCTTTAGCTGCCAACATAATTTTTTCACATGTCCCTTTTGACCACAATGATGACACTCAATATTTTTATACATTCCTCGGGATTTGCTTCTACTTTGATCTCTACTTTTAGAACCTCAACTTTTGTTTCTTTCTCTAAACTCGAAAACCAGAACATCTGAATGTGCAGATGATATACCTTGTGACTTTCTTCTCATTTCTTCTTTCAAAACACTGCTCTTGATAAGATCCATAGAGATTACACTATCAGGAGCAGAATTGGACAATGAAATTTTGAGAATATCTCATGATTCTAATAAAGAGCCAAGAAGTATCAATTTTTGAACCTCTTCATCAAACTTGATACCCATGGAATATAACTGATTCATTATTCTTTTAATCTGTCATTGATATCCCGTCTGTATATTTCAAAGCCAACAACTGATTAATCAAAAATATCTTGTTATTTCCAGTTTTTTAATCATACAACTGTTCTAGTTTAATCTTAAAGATCCGAGCATATGTCTCTCCAATAATATGTTTCAACACATTATCGTTCGAAGCTATTTTCTTTCACTATAGAATTCCAATCAACATCTCCACCATCCAGAATGAAGAATAAGATGAGGTAACCTGCAGTCCAAATTTTAAGCCGATCTAACGTGAATGAATGAAAAACTTTTATTTAAAATATGCTATTTTATATAAAAAAAATAAGAATTTTTGTTGTGACTGTTTTCTCTCACTTCAATTAACCCAAAAAAATCTGATTAAAATAATAATACGAAGATACAAGGAAACACTCAAAAAATTAGGATTGGATCTTACAAAAGAGAAAGAAAAACCAACAATCTTTCCCAACGGTTAGGCAATCAAAAACTTTCAATTGGATCATGATTACGGGAGAAAGCTTCTAAAAAGTGATGAAATAGTTTATATAGAATGAAGAGTTTGGTGCATGACTCATGTTGCAACGACCCAGATGAACGATGACTACTACAACCCCATTACTACTATACCATGACCCACATGAAGAACAATACTAATGGAAGAGTGATGATGATGATGATGATGATGATGATGATGATGATGATGATGATGATTTGTAAAAATAAAAAGTGATATTATTATTTTTTTCTATTTTTATCTGCTTCTTTTTATTTTCTATTGCTAGTTAATTTAATATACAATTATATTAGATATATATTAAAATTAACTATCAAAATCAATTATTAATATAAAATACACATAAAAAATAAATTAAATTATACATGTATTTATATAAAATTACATAATAACTAATTTTAATATACAAATAGTATTGTTGTTTAACATATGACTAACGTTAGGTGAGAAACTATATAGTTGTCAAATACACGCAAAACTGAGAACAAGACAAAATGAGGGTTATAGAGAGATTGTACAACAAAATTTATGAATACCAGGACAAAATAACATTGGTAGTTTTTGTTTTTTAAATGTTCACATTTTGATGAATTATAAATTGTTAGTTTCTTTTCAAGAAATTATAGCATGCGCAAGTGAGGTTGTGTATCAAGTATTAACTAGTGTAACGGGAGAAGAATGAAAGACTCACCAATTTAGAGGAAATGCTATTTGGCTTGACTTGGAGAGCTCTGACACCAAGAGAGTGGATAATGATCAAGAAACCAATGCAATACTTAAAAAGTTTGAATTAAGGGACTTACACAAGGTTTTGCACTACCCATGTTTTCCTCCACTCTATTGGTGTGCTCCAAATTCTCGATCAGTGCCTTTTAATTTGGCATAGTGTAATAAGTCCTACTTGGGAATTCTATGATTTTCATAAGTAGTGCAATTTAACAGCAATTTTCTCTTTTTCATAAGAGTGGATATCACTTTCTCTTTATCACATGCAACTCTTTTTCTTCTCCTTTGTTAGAATGACTATGTTTTGATTTATCAAATATAAAAAGGGAAGCATGTGTTTTTCAAAATTACATATATTTTGTCAAAAAAATTTATTAAACTAAATCTTAATTACTGTATGATTTCTTTCGATCAATAGCCTTTTTCCTATATTTGCCTCACACACATAAATAAATTCTTAAAAATTTATATTTAGAATAGATTAGTCTTTAAAAAAAAAGTACCAATAACATTTTTTAGAATAACAAACGTGGACAAGTTAATTTAAATTAAGATATTTTATTTTAATTATAGAAACTAATTTGAAAGTAATGTATCCACATCTGCTATATTAAATAATTTTATTGGTATATTTTTTGTTTTAAAGATTAATCTATCCGAAATATAAATTGTTAAGGGTTTATTTATCACTTTCTTTTAACTAAGACTACATACGACTGTAACTCTCATGATATATTTCATGTTTTAAGAGTGGAATATGGCAGCTAACAGGTTATATAATTATAAACCCAAAAATATTACTTAAAAAGAAAAGAAAAATACTACCAATAAAAAAAAGTTGGTTAAGGCTAAATACCTATATGCTTATCTTGTCATGGAAATGGAATGGGTATTATTCCTAATTTCCTAGCTATTGCCTATTTGTTTTTCTTTTTGTTTCTCCATTGAGGTTAAATATTTTGTTATATATTTTGGTTCTAATAGCCAAACCAAAGATGCCTTACTCTTTTATTCAGATTTTGAGTCTTATTTTGTTTTTGTAGTTCATAATGTATTTGTCTTGCTCCTTTGATTTTGAGCTTGATAATTTATCTACCGTATTTATTAAAAAAAAAAAAAAAAAAAAAAAACGAAAACGAAAAGGGAAAAAAATTTGGTTTACCAATATTTTGTGCCGAACTAAACCACACCATGTTGAAGCACTGATCATGTAATTGGACATTGCAACTTTAACTACTCGCTGGTGGCTTTGGCCTTCTGAAAATGAAAGCAATGTAGTTGTGAGAGTGGCTTTCTGAGAAATTGTGGCTTTGAAAAGGATAACAGATTCTATATATTTTAGTACTTTAATTTTTGCAGCTTCTTATCCTGTTCTAGAATTGTGTCTTCTGCTAGCTCCTTATTAGATGCAATAATCTTCTTGAAGTTCATACACACAACAATACACAAGCCTTTCCAAGGTCAAGTATATTGCATCTATCAAAGTCATCATATATTATGTTTCTTGTCATATCGTCTCACATTTTATACATAATTTAATTACTGATTTTTTCTTGTTCTAGTAAACAACTCTAGTCTGTTATTTGTGGAATGATATATGGTTTTAGGAATTATGATATTTGCCTGTATCATACGTCCCACTGCACAAAATGGAGTGAAGGAAATGAAAATGAAAGGAGTGCATACATAAGATATGAAAAATCGCTTAAATTTTCTTAACACCACCTATGAAATCAGAGGAACTTGTGAAAAATAATTTCTTCCAATATATTCAATTACAGATATGAATATGAAGATTTCAAAGACCAATTAATAAGATTGAAACACATGATGAGCCCTCTTCAATGACTTTGAATTAGAAACGTTCACACACAAAAGCAAATATCTACATAATTATTATGCATCTTACAGTGGAGAATATCAGAAATTAAAATTTTCACATTACAACAAAAACCATATACTTTTTAAACACTTTGATTAAACTGGAACTGTCCTAGCAGATCCTTGCATCTCAATAGCCTCAGCACCTTCATCTTCATTCTCCCCACTCAATTCTTCCAGTGATTTTCCCTTTGATTCTGGCACCAACAAGGTGAATATAATTCCCAAGAAGTTGATGACACCAAGCATAATGAGGGAGTTCTTGACACCGATACCAGTTGGGTATCCCTTGTCAGTCTTCTTCGGGTCCTTGCTTTGCGAAGCATACAAGAATCCGAATGCACCTACAATGGCTCCAGCTTTACCTGCAGCTGCTGAGATTCCATGACAAGTAGACCTCAATCTCGCTGGGAAAATCTCGGCTGGGACAACAAATGTGGTTGCATTGGGACCAAAGTTTGAGAAGAAGAAGGTCAGTGAGTACATCACTACAAACCCAATTCTGTTCTCTTTCTTAGTCCAGTGATCATATGGTATGGCGAGTGCGAACATGAAGATTGTCATGAAGATGAAACCCATCAATTGGATGGCAAACCGTCCCATGTAATCGATGAAGGCCACTGTAAACCAGTACCCTGGTACAGTACTGCATAGTGCAATGAGTGTTTGTGCTCTTGCAATTCTATAAACCTCATGGATTGCGTTCATATTTTGGGAAGGTGGGATCCATCCAATGGCACTGAAAATGTCCTTCTGGAAAAGATTCTGACTGTAGAAAGCAATGTCCAACAAGAACCAAGTGGTTGTGGTTCCCAACAAGTGCAAGCCGTGGCGCTTGGCAAATTCCTTGCTGAACAAGCCAAACTTTTGGCCTTGACTCTCTGTAATTTCTTTCACCTTCTCCTCCTCAGCTTCAAGATCAACTTGTAGCACCTTGGACATGTCCGAGGCGGCTTGTTTAGCATTCTTGGCAACAAGAGCTGTGTAACGAGCCGTCTCAGGCATCTTCATACGCCAGTAGTAAGTCAGAGCAGCCGGCACAGCACCAAACATCAAGATGATGCGCCAAACATAATCAAATGCAGGCAGCACCAATGATGCTTGTGGATTTTCTTTATAAGTAGGGACCTTGTAGTGATGGTCAAATGAAGATGAGACAATCAAGGCCACAATTCCACCAGCAAGGATCCCAAATCCTTGCATAGCAAACACTGCAGCAATGAAGGCTCCTCTTGTCTTCTTATTGGCATACTCAGACATGATTGTAGCCGAAAGAGGGTAGTCGCCACCAATCCCAAAGCCAAGCCAGAACCTGAAGAAACAAAGGGTTGCTATAACACCCTTCGCGCTGGATCCAAAAGAGAGGCCAGAGGCAATGGAACAAACCACCATGAGCATGAGGGTTAGTCCATAGACCCTCTTCCTTCCCATCTTGTCACCAAGCCAACCAAAGAAAAGCTGGCCTGCTAGAGTGCCGCATAGCGCGACACCTGTCACAGCAGCTTGCACATTTGGAGGCAGAACACCAGGCTTTGGATCTTTTATATCTGTGTAGTATATCCTCCCAAGCAACTTGGTGACAAGGGAGATGCAGAAAAGATCATAGGCATCTGTGAAAAATCCCATGCCAGCAATCACAATTGCTGTGAAATGGTACCACTGTGTCTTTGCAACATCGAGTGCATTCAGCACTCCTAATTGTTGCCCTGCCATCTCTAATTCTGATTCTGGATACTCTCCAAAATGTAATTACAAAGTTTCCTGCAGAAGAGAGAAAAATGATGCAAGTTTAATTTTCTTTTAGACACTTTATCAAACAGGTTATATGCAAGAATTACATGTTATAGTGTTGGTTAAAAAAATGAAGCTGATGTAGATCATTCATCACTCTTATGCTGATGCAATGAATTGGTAAACTACCCTTCACTTTGGTATTAAAAAACAAAATATAATCATAAATTGGGAGAGAAAAGGGTATATTATATTATTCATAGTCAACAGCAGCACAAAGTTGAAAAGTCTAAAATGATATTTTGCAAAGCCGGTCCCATACATGTTCACAAAAAAGGTTCCAAGTTTCCAACCACTTTTAGAAAAACAGGTGGCATTCAAGTCAACTTGAGTATACACCATGAAAACGAAAACTTCCTAGCAGGCAATTAAGAGAGTAATTACATTTTCCTCAATTCTATGACCTCACAAAAATAAAAATTCCTCTCTTCTTGTCCCTACCAAATCCATAAGAAAACAAAAACAATAAAGAGAGAAAAACTGAGAGAGGGCCAATTTTGCAGATAAGGAATATGAATCTAATGAGTGACCTATATTGAACATACTAACAACATCAGAAGCATGAGGAAGCTGAAAAAATAATCCAGAAATTGAATATTGTAAAGGACACATGAAGGTATAGGAAATCATCCTATATAGAAAAGCAAGAACATTGTTTCCCTCTATTTTGTTATGGAAAGTTATATTCTGGCCTCAAATATGAAAACAGTTTGTGTTAAACACAATAATCAAGTGCAGAAATTAGAGTCCCTTGAGGCATAATAAAAAAAACAGTTGGTTGATTTTCAATGGTGGAAAAAGGTGAAATGATATGTTATAATAAAATCTAGAAACAAGTGCTTCACTTTTAGTGCTAAAAAAGTGGGCCTCCCACTAATACTACTTACCAATCAGAAAAAGGCCGCACCTTTACACATATAGAGAGAGAAGAGAAGGTTAGAAAGATTACCTTCAATTCTTGTCTAAAATTATGCTGAAGGAGCAGAGAGTAGAGAGAAGCATAAGCTGATAAGCTAAGCCTAGCTATGTTGGGGATGGAAGAGGTTTTGAAGGAAACTAATAATATATATAGAGAGATAAGATAAGAGGAGAGTCATACACTCCCAGCAGAGTCCAGAATCAACGCTGGTATCTCAAGTATATGCTTCATTTTCTCACGCGACTTTTTATTTTGAGTTCACATTATTTGTGTTGAAGTCAACGCTCTCACAAATTGCTTCCTTGCTTCCTTCATGTGTTTCTTTCTTCCCCCTCTTTACAACCCTCTGTTTTTGTTTTTGTTCTATCAAGTAATCAAGTTGCATAAACTACCAACACTTTTTTATTTCTTTCCTACGGCATATCCACGTCATTTAATTACTCATTATTGTTAATTATTGATTACTAATTAAGCATTAAGCAGAGGAACATTACACATGCAAGGGAATGGCTCTATTCCTATCTGTAAGGTGTTGATCTTGGCATCTCATTGGTTTTAGCAAATGCCTCAGACAGCTATGGATCTTCGTTCATTTAATGTTGCAAGCAATTTCTTTTCTTTTCTTTAATAGGTAACGCGGTAACGTATTTACGAGCAGTAATGGGTGACCATATTGAGTATTGACCAACGCTATCCATTCATAAGTTTTTACTTAAGTTGTAAATAACTAATTATTTTAATAATTTTATTTTTAATTTTTATTTATATATTTAATACATAAAAAAATTTAATAAGCGCATTAGTACTTAATAATATACCAATATATTTAAAGAGTTACTATTTAGGTTATGAAAAATTTTAAAGATTTTTTATTAAATAATACGCTATATAAGCTTAAATAATCTTGATACATGCATTGTTTAATGCTTATTGAGAATCAAATTGAATTCTAAAATAATATTTTAGAAGTTAGATCTTCTAAAATAAATAAATTAATAATGTGATAAAGTAAAAATTTAATTATTATTAATTTTATAATTTTTATAAAATATATATTTTATTATTTTAGTTTGCGAATAATTTATTTTTTATTTACTATTTGATTTAATATTTTAATACTATATATAGAGGATGAGTATGTGCATATGTATATATACCGTAAGCCCGTAACGGCGCTACTCCGGGTATCGAAAGCCCATTGGTCAGCCAGCTGGCATTCCTTCTGCAAGTCAACCCTTCCATTTAAATATTCAACCCTTTGCACTGTCCTCAACGCCATCTTTCTCAGTTTGTTGTGTCTTCGATTCTTTCTCCATTTTCTTAATTAAATTGCTGCTCATCAATCATCATTAAGCTTGAAAATTATATTCACTTTTTTTATTCTAACGACTTTTCTAAGGTAACTTGTTCGGATATAATAATGGTCAAGCTAATAATTTTAGAATGGTAAATTTCACTAGCTAGCTAGGATATATTAAACATTTGTTAAACATTATTATGTAAGTTTAGACAATTGGAATAGAAGGAGGATGACAACATTGTGTTTCCAACTCATTTTTTCTACAATTTTTGTTTAGATAATTTCTAAATTTAAAATAGCAAAAATATTTCTGAATAAAATTATAATTCGATCATATCGTTTGATTAAAATTTTCACTAATACGGCTTTTAAGTTGACCAAAGAAATATTTACATAATAATTATCAAAATGACTTAAATCTAATGTAACAAGAATGAAAATAAAAATAATTATATTAAGTGTTTATTAAAATTAACCATTAAAATTATTTACTGAGATAACATATATATTAATATTAAAATATAAAATATCTATTAAAAATAAATTAAACTATATATATTTATACATAAATATATAATTTATTTTAATATGTAAATAATATTTTTAAAATAAAAAATAATACAGAATAAAACGAAACTGAAAAATAAACTTAGTCTACACTATGATTTTTAAGTTATTTTCTTTTGCTGAAAAAACATGAGAAGCTAAGGAATAAAATATCATGAGCAAAAAAACTATTAAGCATTGAAAATGATGTGAAATAAACGAAGTAGCTTAGTAATCGACTTATATTTTTTCTAAAGTACCTTTTCCTTTTAATTCAAATAAGTAATATGTTATCCTTTTACAAAAACAAAATTTTAAGAAATTATTTTTAAGAATTACTCCTTATATTTTTATATATATATATAAAATTAATTATTTTTTTATTAAAAAACTTTGTAAAAAGGATTAAAAAATTTTTTTGAAATTCAATCCAACTCACTTTTATTCAATTATTCTGGCTAGTTATACTATAAAATTTCTTCCACGGAATTGTAACCATTATATTATTGAAGTCCGTTTACTTTTTTTTTTTATGTTTTTAGGAGAATTTTTACTTAAAATTATTTTCGCACTCTGAAAAGAAGAAAGTTTTACTTGATAGAATTGTAATTTTATTATCATTTTTGTTATGTTATTCGTCATTGTATTTGTATATTTCATAATCAAACTGTCAATTTATCAATTTCAATATATAATATTTCTTATTTTAAATACCTACGGATTAATAAACTCAAAATCATCTTAATAATTAGTAACAAGATTAAATACCTCTTTATACAATTCCTCTCACAAATAAATGAATAATATTTCGTTGACCCACATTCTAAACTAAGAGATAATCTCTCCAAATAATAAACAATTTTTCTTTAAGAATACTATTATTCTCGATCATTTCTAAATGCTACTGTCAACACTCATTACAATTTCTAATAATGCAAGCAAAACGAATAATATTACCATAACTAGGATAACTAGCACCACAATTAATTTTAAAAGTACCTATAAATAAAAGATTCTAAAAGTCACTTAGAATAAAAAGAAAAAGATACATTGTAATTCAAAAATACTTCTAAATTCTTTTTTTTTTGAAGTTAAAGTCAGACAAAATTAATATTATTATAAGAAAAATTCAAGGACTAACAAAATTTATTATTTTTGGTAAGCATTTTAATTATCAAGTTAATTCTTTTAATAATCTAACATATTTTTAACTCACATATTTAAATATTACTAATCAATTATTAGTCAAAAACAATAAATTTTAATGTCTATCTAATATTTATTATTATTATTATTATTTTCATTTTTGACCAAGTGGTTTGTTGGGTGAAAAAACTAGATATCGCTTCGTACAATTCATTGTACTGATTGTTATATACTTATATGTATTTACAAGTGGATCAGAATGATGAACAAAGTATAATTATAATATGAACAGAACATTTTGACCTACCGTTCATACGTCATATATATGCATCAAATAATTCAATATGAAGTAAAATATGCTAACACGCTCTATATTATACATGAAACACTAAATTAATGTCGAAGGTCAAGGAGAAAACTTGTCCATCATAATGTTGCAGCTGCATGCGCTGCGTATTTGAAGGTTTGAAAAAACCAAATTGGATGTGATATATTATATACTTGCCTTGCTCCAAATGGTTATCTAAATTGTCCTTCTTAGCTACTGCAGTTTTCTTTAAATTTTACTTTAGTTTATTAAAGCATGCTTCCACCTATTAATCATGCATTATTATTAGAATTTAGACATCATCATGTTCCAGGTATATAGTCCGGTTTTAGGGGCGAAACAAAACAAAGGAATTTGAACATTTAACTAAATCTAAAAGACTAAAATTTCATCATTATATTTTATTCGTCACTACCAGATAGAAATTGGAAATAAGTTAGTCTTTTCCTTCTTTTGGCCCGCAAGAAGTTCATTATTATTTATGAGGATTCGAATAATCTCTCCCTATTAAAAAGTAATAGACAAATTAAGCTTTTTATAGATATACCATAAGTAGTTTATTATTAGAGAGGGTACTTTGTCGTATATATATATATAATCAGGACTACTACACATCCATATAACCATATAACCATATAGGTCCAAGTCCAAATTGTTTCAAGCGCATTAAATGCAGAGTGAAAAACACGAGTCACACAAAAATGTCTCATTTTCCTATTCACGTTTCATTATGAACGAACGTTACATCTTCAACACGAAACCAATACCCCAAAACACTCACTCTCTTCGAATCTCTCTGAACATCACTCAAACTTCAATCACATTCTTTATGAAAACCACAACTGCAAACGAATCGGAAAAAGATTTCGCAAGCAACAACCAGAAACAAACGAAAACAGCAACAAAGACTACAAAAAGGTATGATAAAACTACTGTTCATTTAAAATCTTGCAATGTCGCGTTTTGTCTAGTTTCATTTCAGTTTTACTGGTTTGATTTTCTTTGTTTAGTGGATTGAACTATTGTGAATGATTTTTACAGTATAACTTGGGCTTTAAGATATAGTTAGTTGTTCTTATTGGTTTGGATAGTTTAGTTAGAGCTCTGTTACTATCTTCAGTACTTATTTTCCATTGAAAAACACTATTCTTGTTGATTGAAAATTGATGATGATTTATTAACCACATGAACGTTTTTCGGTTCGGTGGCCTTTGTGATTTTAGTTCTGTGCATGAAGGATTTTCGGTTCGGTGGGTTGTTGATGTATTGAATGAGTTTTGTTTAAAACAATTCACATTAGAGACAAATCTTTCACTTTGATAATACATACTACTGTAATATTATGGATATACATGCTTGTGGTTGTTAATGTATTGAATGAGTTTTGTTTAGAACAATTCACATTATAGAGAACTCTTCACTTTAATAATCCATACTACCGTAATAGTATTTTTGTTGATTGAAAGTTGATCATCATTTATTAACCACATGAACATTTTTCGGTTCGGTAGTCATTTTGATTTTGGTTCTGTACATGAGGGATTTTCGGTTCGATGAGTTGGGGCATTTTAATTGAATTGTTTAACATACACATGCTTGTGGTTGTTGATGTATTGAATGAGTTTTGTTTAGAAAAATTCACATTAAAGACAACTAACTCTTTCACTTTGATAATCCATACCACTATAATAGTATTTTTATTGATTGAAAGCTGATCATCATTTATTAACCACACGAACATTTTTTTATTTCTTTAACCATTTTTATTTTTGTTCTGTGCATGAGGGATTTTCGGTTCGGTGGATTGTGGCATTCTAATTGACTTGTTTAACATACACATGTTTGTGGTTGTTGAAGTATTGAATGAGTTTTCTTTAGAACAATTCACATTAGAGACAACTCTTTCACTTTGATAATCCATACTACTGTAATAATATTTTTATTGATTGAAAGTTGATCATCATTTATTAACCACATGAACATTTTTCAATTCGGTAGCTTTTTTTATTTTGGTTCTGTGCATGAGGAATTTTCGGTTCGGTGGGTTATGGCATTCTAATTGACTTGTTTAACATACACATGCTTGTGGTTGTTGATGTATTGAATGAGTTTTGTTTAGAACAATTCACATTAGAGACAACCCTTTCACTTTAATAATCCATACTATTGTAATAGTATTTTTGTTGATTGAAAGCTGATCATCATTTATTAACCACATGAACATTTTTCGGTTCAGTAGCCTTTTTGATTTTGGTTCTGTGCATGAGGGATTTTTGGTTTAGTGGATTGTGGCATTCTAATTGACTTGTTTAATATACACATGCTTGTGGTTGTTGATGTATTGAATGAGTTTTGTTTAGAACGATTCACATTAGAGGCAACTCTTTCACTTTGATAATCCATACTACTGTAATAGTATTTTTGTTGATTGAAAGCTGATCATCATTTATTAACCACATGAACATTTTTTGGTTCGGTAGCCTTTTTAATTTTGGTTCTGTGCATAAGGGATTTTTGGTTCGGTGGGTTTGTGACATTCTAATTGACTTGTTTAACATACACATGCTTGTGGTTGTTGATGTATTGAATGAGTTTTTTTAGGACAATTTACATTAGAGACAACTCTTTCACTTTGATAAGCCTTACTACTGTAATAGTATTTTTGTTGATTGAAAGCTGATCATCATTTATTAACCACATGAACATTTTTCGATTCGGTAGCCTTTTTGATTTTGGTTCTGTGCATGAGGGATTTTTAGTTTGATGGGTTGTGGCATTCTAATTGACTTGTTTAACATACACATGCTTATGGTTGTTGATGTATTGAATGAGTTTTGTTTAGAACCATTCACATTAGAGGCAACTCTTTCACTTTGATAATCCATACTACTGTAATAGTATTTTTGTTGATTGAAAGCTGATCATCATTTATTAACCACATGAACATTTTTTGGTTCGGTAGCCTTTTTTATTTTGGTTCTGTGCATAAGAGATTTTCGGTTCGGTGGGTTGTTGCATTCTAATTGACTTGTTTAACATACACATGCTTGTGGTTGTTGATGTATTGAATGAGTTTTGTTTAGGACAATTTACATTAGAGACAACTCTTTCACTTTGATAAGCTATACTACTGTAATAGTATTTTTGTTGATTGAAAGCTGATCATCATTTATTAACCACATGAACATTTTTCGGTTCGGTAGCCTTTTTGATTTTGGTTTTGTGCATGATGGATTTTTGGTTTGGTGGGTTGTGGCATTCTAATTGACTTGTTTAACATACACATGCTTGTGATTGTTGATATATTGCATGAAATGTTGACCAAATTTTTTTATTATAGCAAAACACAACAAGAAAATAGCAACAACGAAGAAGAAGGTACATTATAACGTAAGTAGATTAAATATATTTATCCACTTTTATTTAAATAACATCTATTTTATATTATAAATATATCCTCACATTTTGTTTCAAAACATGCAGAAAACTTACTATTGTAGATGCCAAACAAAGGCAATAGCAATAGTGTACAGGGAAATGGGTCAAGAAAAGAAAGATATTGTGGAAGAAATGGGATTAGGTGGTCTAGCACATGTGCCAGAAATGAACGTCTCTAATACACTGCTGATAGAATTGCTTGATCGGTTTGATATAGAGAGAGGATGCCTGAAAACTCTATAGGGGGCAATATACATAACTCCTCGGAAGGTAGCAGCTGCCTTCGGCATAACCAATGGAGGTAATATTTTTTCACTTACTGCTTATTTTCAGTTAATTAGTGTCCGGATAATTAAACTGGCCATTTTTGTCTTATTTTTGCTATTAAAATATTGTAGGAAATCTTTTTCCTGAAAAGGTTGATTACAACAAGATGAATCCAGCAGACAAAGAATGTGCTGGATATGAGTGTAGAAGGGGAGGAGAACCAGAAAAAATTCAAGAGGACTTTTGTTGTCTTCATACAAAAGTGCTTCTTGCTCCCCACAACGGTAAGTGTGGCCTCCCCAATCTACAAGCCACCGATCTTTCATGTGGATAACATTAGAGAATGGGATTGGGCAAAGCATGTTCTCAACTTCTTAATGAAAGGAGTTGAAAACAAGAGAGAGGAGAACAAACAGCCTGTTGATGGCTATGCTTTTGTATTAATGTTGATATACTTCTATGAAACAAAGTTTCCCTGCCTATTTTCACCTGAAGCTCCCCCTGCACCATGGGTGGCCTATTGGACAAGGAAAAAGATCATTGAACGGATTTCATTCGAAACAACACAACCATAGGTAAGTACTATACTAAAATTTCCCGAAAAATTTGCTTTGAAATGCTTTTAGGTTATAATTAAATTATTTGTCCTACTTGCAATTGTTAGTTTTGTTGATTTGAATGTTTCTACATTAAGAAACATTTTTCTTGATGAATAAATAGTTGTCATGTACTATTCACCATATGAATATTTTTCGGTTTGGTAGGATTACTTTATTCGGTTCACCGAATTGTTAATTTGTTATTTTGATGATTAATTAATTGAGACCTTATTTCTGTATTAGGGACTTCTGTACAAAAAGCAAAAAAAAGAAAGAAAAAACAAAAACAAGTAACTTGGAGAAAAAAGAAAAAAAATAAAAAAGAAAAATGTTGAGATGGATTCTTCTTCAGAAGAGGAAAGACTTTCCGAATCTAAATCTGAAAGCCAGTAAGTTTAATTTTCATATCAATTTCATTTAATTTGTATTTGCTTAAATTTGTTCTTATGCTCTTGTTCTTATGTATTGCTGATGCACCACTATTTCGTAGTACATCTTGTGCTTAACTGAGTGGATTTTATTCACTATATTCACACTTATTCATGTAAATTGCATGTTTTACATTTTCCTTCCTGATTTTGTGCTATGATTGAAAACATGTTTCTTTGGTCTTAATTTAGCTAATTTTAATCCTCTCCTATTACCATTCGATGCCATGATATGTGTGTTAAGTGTTTTTAGAGATTACAGGGCAGGAATGGCTAAGAGGATAGAAAGGAAGCATGCAAAAGTGGAAGGAATACAAGAAGCTGAAGGAACTGCAAAGCTGTCAGCCCTGACCTCTTCGCACTCAATCGACCAACTTGAGCTACAGAGGTCTAAATGAAGTAGTTTCAGTTGCATTGGAAAGCTAACATCCGGGGCTTCGCAACGATATATAATTTGCTATAGTGGCCATGCAGCTAGGCGACGCGCACGCGCACATTGGCGAAAAGTCCATCAGCGCGCACGCGCACCTGGCGCGTACGCACGACATGCGTGACGTACTACAACTGCAAAAATTGCTGGGGGTGATTTCTGGGCTATTTTTGACCCAATTTTCGGCCCAGAAAACACATATTAGAGGCTTCAGAGTGGGGGAATCATTCATTCACTTCTCATTCACACAATTTAGGTTTTAGATGTGGTTTTTGGAGAGAGAGGCTCTCTCCCCTCTCTTAGGTTTTAGGATTTAGGATTTCTCTTCTACTCTTTTTGATTACTCATTGTTATTATTTTAGTATGTGAACTTTTGATGTTAGATTCAATTTTCATATTAATGCAATTGATTTTTTGGATTTTATTATCTCTTATTGCTTTTCTATGTTTTTATGTTATGCCCTCCAAGTACTTGACAAAATGCTTAGAAGGATGTTAGAGTATGATTTTATATTCTTGGTTTGGTTGAGTAGTTGGTAACACTTGAGTTATCAAACTCCTTTGTTGATTGATAATTAAAATTTGCTGATTGATTTGGATTCCACTAAAACTAGTCTTTCCTTAGGAGTTGGCTAGGACTTGAGGAATCAAATTGATTAGTCCACTTGACTTTCCTTCATTTGTTGAGGGTTAACTAAGTGGGAGCAACAAACAATTCTCATAACTATTGATAAGGATAGCTAGGATAGGACTTCCAGTTCTCATACCTTGCCAAGAGCTTTTCTAGTTATTAGTTTATCCCGTTTGCAATTTACTTTTTCTTGTTCTCTTGTCCAAAACCCCCCAAAACATACTTTTTCACAACCAATTATAAGCACACTTCCCTATAATTCCTTGAGAGACGACCCGAGGTTCAAATACTTCGGTTATCAATTTTATTAGGGGTTTGTTACTTGTGACAACCAAGTTTTTGTACGAAAAGATTTTTGTTGGTTTAGAAGCTATACTTTCAACGAGAACTTATTTGTGAATTCTAGACCACGCAAGAATCTGTTCGTCAATTGCAGAAAAGAAACAAAAAAAACCATAACAAAAAAAAAGAAAACAACCATTGAAAGTGGTTAAAAAACAAACCAAAAAAACAAAGCATGTGCCTATAGATTCAGAGAGCACAAGCGAATCTGAAAACGAGTAAGTATTTTTGTTGATTGCATATATATCTATTTTCGGTCCGGTGGGCTTATAAGTTTTGGTTTAGCAGTTTAATTTATTTCGGTTTGGTGTTATCTTTAGGTTTGGTTGACTTCATCATTAGTGTCTTGTCTCTGGTATAAATTTAATGTGTTTATCTATTTTACAGAGAAAATGAAACTGAGAAAACACCCATAATAAAAAGAAGAAAACAACCAGAAAGAGTGGCAAAAACACCAACCCAACCTGAGAAAGAGTAAGTTTTTCAAATCATGTTTTCTTTTATTGATACTTATATTTTAGGTTTCCTGATACTTATTTTATGAACATTCAGAACTGAACAAGAAAAAGACAATACTGCCGAAAAAAGAAAACGAGCATTGGAGATAATAAGGGAGAAAAGATCAAAGAAAAGAAATGATGGAGCTCAGTCAACAAACATTACTCCAGATCAGTTTGCCTCTCCATCCACAGGGACAAAATGATTTCTCTCAGATGTAAGATTTAGTTTATTATTCCCGAATATCTCGGAAAGCCCGGTCAAATATATTAGAAAAAAGATAATATTCCCAAGAAAGACGTCTAAACTCCACGAGTGTAAGTTAAAAATATTTATGTTACTCTTTTAAATTTAGTTAATAATTTTTGTTTAATTAATCACAACGAAATTGTGTTTAAATGTCACTAGAGCTACACCTGAATCTGAAGTACAAATCGTTGAGTTTCAAGAACAAACTCGTTCTAAACCTTTGAAAGTGTGAGTTTCTCAATGTGCAAATTTTTATTTTTCAAAACAAATTCTAATTATTCAACATTAACTTTATTTTTGTTTACATTCCTTAGACCTCCTCTTGCATTGTCTCTTCCAAGTTCAGTTCAGGAAGAGTTGATGAAGGATGACTTCATCTATGTCCCTCCACAAGAGGAAACACAACAAAGATCTAATAATGAGTAAGTTAATAAATATTTATTCACCACATGAATCTTGTTCAATGTTTACTACTTATAAATGGTTTAATTATGGTTCAGTTGAAACCAGAAATGAATTCAATCTGTTCTTGTCTTTAGACTCTCTTCTGCTTATTACAACTGCCCTCAAGAAGCTGAAAAGCAGGGTGTTACAGTATCTCTTATGAGTTATGTAATTGAAGACTTAATGAAAGATGACTATGTGTATGAAGTTTCCAATGAAGAGTAAATTTCACATAATTTTTTTTTATTAATTTTAATGGTTGTTATTGAACTGTTTTCTATTTAATGCAATAGCCCTGCAAAAGAACAAGAACTACAAGCCAAAGAACCAACGGTGCAACAAGAATCAGAACAAGAAGAACCTGTTAATGTGTAAGCATTAAATTATTTAATATCACTTTTTTTAATATAATTTTGGTTCACTATGTGTTTAGGTTTAGGTTCAGTATAAGTTTAGTTTTCGGTTCACTATAATGATTAGTGTAATTTCTGTTAAATATCATTGTTAATATGATAATAGTTTGGGATAATTATAGAAATCTTTACTGTTTAATGCAACAGCCCTGCAAAAGAACAAGAACAACAAGCCCAAGAACCACCGGTGCAACAAGAATCAGAACAAGAAGCACTTGTTAATGTGTAAGCATTAAATTCTTTAATATCACTTTTGTTTAATATAATTTCGGTTCACTGTACGTTTAGGTTTTGGTTCAGTATAAATTTGGTTTTCGGTTCACTATAATGATTAGTGTAATTTCTGTTAAATATCATTGTTAAATATGATAATAGTTTGGAATAATTATAGAAATGTTTACTGTTTAATAAAGCAGAACTCTGGAACAGCCGTGCGAAGAACCAACAGAGCAACAATCCAAACAAGAAGCACTTATTGATCTGTAAGTTTTATTGCTTATATAAATATTGATAATGTTTACTGCTTATACATAGTTTAATTATGGTTCGGTTGAAACCAGAAATGAATTCAATGTGTTGTTGTCTTTGGACTCTCTTTTGTTTCTTATAGCTGCCCTCCAGAACCCAACAAGTAGGATGTTACGGGGTCTATTACAAGCTCTGTTATTGAACAGTTTTTCATGGATGCCGATGTCTATCAGGTTTCTGATGAACAACAATCCAAAGAACCCCCAGTGGCACGACAATCAGAAAAAGAAACTCTAATCTTGTCATCATTTGACAGGTATTTTACTTGCTTTTCTTTAATATCATTTTTATTTAATATTATTTCGGTTCACTGTTAGTTTGAATTTGGGTTCACTATTTGTTTGGATTTTGGTTCACTATATTGATTAAATATTATTTTTGTTTAATATCATTGTTAAATATCTATCATCCTGCAGTGCTGCTCAACCTAGGGAAAGAGAAGATGAAAGGCCTTCTTTTAGCCTTGGGATAAGTCTACCAGCATCTCAACCAACTCAGCCCTCTCAAGAGAGTGATTCACAGCTTGACATCCTGGCAGAGGCGGTGGTAGACGCTGGAGTGGAAGCAGCATTAAAATTCGCTGAAGGAACATCTTTAGAACCAACCTTACCAGTGCCTCAAGTTTACAAAACCCCGCAGAAAAAAGACAAAAATCATGAACGAGCTAATTGATAAGTGTTATCATTGGATGACACATGTAAAAAAGACAAAAGATAGTACCAATGAATATGAACCATTATTTGTCTTGAAACATGAGGGACTCTACGAGGGATTAAGAGAATATTTCAAATCTCTAATGCCCGAAAAACAAGTGCATGCCATGGTAAAATCCTTTGCCAATTGCGTTAACATTAATAATTTTTTTAAACACTCTTATATAGTATGTCTCATAAATTTTCATCCTGTAGGTGGTTAGTATACACAACTTGATTCTCAACAAAATAAAAACTAAGCGGTATCAAGAACAAATATACATTGTGCCGATGGATATTGTGGTAAGTAAATTTCTTATTCACTGCTTATTACTTTTCGGTTCAGTGAGAATGTTAATATTGGTTCACCTGATTCTTATGTCTTCTTTTGAGTACTTTTGGATTAAGAAAATTTTTCTCTTGAAGATTGAATGTTTTTCACATTTTATTCAGCATATGATTTTTGTTCGGTTCGGTGAAATATGATTTAACTGATGTTGATTTTGCAGAATTTTATCATGGGAACATATGGCGACAAGTACTATGATAAGAGCACAAAAAAAGGCCACAGTTTTAATATTCAACAGTATGACCACTACTGGCAGTTTATTGACAAAAGGAAACTTGCATCATATCCATTTGTAAGTTGTAATATTTAAAATTCTTTGATAATTCTCTTGTTTGCTATTGTTTCCACTGAAATATTCTATAATTTTCCAAAACTTCTGCTATTTGTCCCAATTTGCAATAGGGGCATTGGTGGTTGTGGATTATTGATGTAAACAATAAGAAATTCTATGTCCTTGACCCTATCAACAAGAAGCCAGAAGAAATACCTGATTCGAGAAAGGAAATAAACAAATTTGTTGTAAGTTATTTTCTTGTAAATTATTGAAATTATTCTGTACATGAGAGGAGTTTGGTTCACTGTTGTTGGTTTTATTTATTTACTTTTTTTTACTCTTTCAGAGTTTAATAATTTTTCAGATGAGGGTGTACGCTGGGGCAGAACCCTTAATAGAGGATGCATTGGGAGAGGAAGCAGAGTATATCCCATTGAATGGTTAACGTACAAATGGTGGACGAAATTGTGATTCATTTGTTATTCCATTTTGCAAAATTCATTGCTTTTCATTCCCTGGTAATGGCGCCAAAAACATGATGCCAATACCGTGGTTCACAACTCCGTTCAACTTAACCAGCAAGTGTACTGGGTCATCCAAGTAATACCTTACGCGAGTAAGGGTCGATCCCACAGAGATTGTTGGTATGAAGCAAGCTATGGTCACCTCGTAAATCTCAGTTAGGCAGATTAATTGGTTCTGGGTTTTGAAAATTAATAATAAATAGAAAATAAAAAGGGATAGAAATACTTATGTAAATCAATAGTGGAAATTTCAGATAGGTGTATGGAGATGCTGTGTTCCTCTTGAAACTCTACTTCACTACTCACTCTTCCTTCAATCCTTCTTACTCCTTTCCATGGCAAGATGTATGTAGGGCATCACCGTTGTCAATGGCTACATCCCATCCTCTCAGTGAAAATGGTCCTATGCTCTGTCACGGCACGGCTAATCATCTGTCGGTTCTCAATCAGGTTGGAATAGAATCCCTTGATTCTTTTGCGTTTGTCATCACGCCCAGCCTTCAGGAGTTTGAAGCTCGTCACAGTCATTCAATCCCAGAATCCTACTCGGAATACCATAGACAAGGTTTAGACTTTCCGGATCCTCATGAATGCCACTGATGAGCGGATAATTTTTACGCTTTTTGGCATTGTTTTTAGTATGTTTTTAGTATATTTGGTTTAGTTTTTAGTATATTTTTATTAGTTTTTAGTTAAAATTCACTTTTCTGGACTTTACTATAAGTTTGTGTGTTTTTCTGTGATTTCAAGTATTCTCTGGCTGAAATTGAGGGACCTGAGCAAAAATCTGATCCAGAGACTGAAAAGGACTGCAGATGCTGTTGGATTCTGACCTCCCTGCACACGAAGTTGATTTTCTGGAGCTACAGAAGCCTAATTGGCGCGCTCTCAACGGCGTTGGAAAGTAGACATCCTGGACTTTCCAGCAATATATGATAGTCTATACTTTGCCCAAGATTTGATGGCCCAAACTGGCGTCCAAAGTCACCCTCAGAATTCCCAGCGTTAAACGTCGGAACTGGCACAAGAATGGGAGTTAAACGCCCAAACTGGCACCAAAGCTGGCGTTTAACTCCAAGAAGAGTCTCTACACGAAAAATGCTTCATTGCTCAGCCCAAGCACACACCAAGTGGGCCCGGAAGTGGATTTTTATGTCATTTACTCATCTTTGTAATCCTTAGGCTACTAGTTCCCTATAAGTAGGACCTTTTACTATTGTATTTTACATCTTGAGATCTTCGAATCTTTTGATCACTGGGGGCTGGCCTCACGGCCATGCCTAAACCTTGTTCTTATGTATTTTCAACGGTGGAGTTTCTACACACCATAGATTAAGGTGTGGAGCTCTGCTGTACCTCGAGTATTAATGCAATTACTATTGTTCTTCTATTCAATTCCGCTTGTTCTTTGTCCAAGATATCACTTGTTCTTCAACTTGATGAATGTGATGATCCGTGACACTCATCATCATTCTCACCTATGAACGTGTGACTGACAACCACCTCCGTTCTACCTTAGATTGGGTGAATATCTCTTGGATTCCTGATACACGATGCATAGTTGATCGCCTGACAACCGAGCGCTCGCCTGACAAACGAGCCAGCCATTCCGTGAGATCAGAGTCTTCGTGGTATAGGCAAGAACTGATGGCGGCATTCAAGAGAATCCGGAAGGTCTAACCTTGTCTGTGGTATTCTGAGTAGGATTCAATGATTGAATGACTGTGACATGCTTCAAACTCCTGAAGGCGGGGCGTTAGTGACAGACGCAAAAGAATCACTGGATTCTATTCCGGCCTAATCGAGAACCGACAGATGGATAGCCGTGCCGTGACAGGGTGCGTTGAACATTTCCACTGAGAGGATGGGAGGTAGCCACTGACAACGGTGAAACCCTTGCATAAGCTTGCCATGGAAAGGAGTAAGAAGGATTGGATGAAGACAGTAGGAAAGCAGAGAGACGGAAGGGACCAAGCATCTTCATACGCTTATCTGAAATTCCTACCAATGAATTGCATAAGTATCTCTATCTTTATCTTTATGTTTTATTCATCATCTATACCCATTTGAGTCTGCCTGACTAAGATTTACAAGGTGACCATAGCTTGCTTCATACCAACAATCTCCGTGGGATCGACCCTTACTCGCGTAAGGTTTATTACTTGGATGACCCAGTGCACTTGCTGGTTAGTTGTGCGAAGTTGTAGTGATCACAATTTCGTGCACCAAGTTTTTGGCGCCGTTGCCGGGGATTGTTTCGTGTATGGACAACTGACTGTTCATCTTGTTGCTTAGATTAGGTATTTTTCTTCAGAGTTCTTAAGAATGAATTCTAGTGTTTCATGATGATCTGTTGAAGTCTGGCTGGCTGAGAAGCCATGTCTAATCTTATTGGACCGAGGTTTCAACTGATAATCACAAGAGCTTATTGATCTCTATCAATCTTGCTATTGGAGCAATGATCTGCTAAGGCTTGGCTGGCCATTGGCCATGTCTAGTGTTTTGGACCGAAGCTTTCTTTGAAAGCTTGGCTGGCTGTGAAGCCATGTCTAATTCCTAGACCGGAGTCTTAGACTAGCATTGCAATGATTCCTGGAATCCAAATTAAGAATTCTGAAACTTTTATTTTCTATTTCCATATAATTTTCGAAAAAAAACACAAAAAAATTTCAAAATCATAAAAAAAAACCAAAAATATTTTATGTTTCTTGTTTGAGTATAGTGTCTAATTTTAAGTTTGGTGTCTTGCATGCATTGTTTATTTGATCTTGGTTCTATTTTCAAGTCAATAGTACAGGGAACTGAAGATTTAGAACATGCAACAGAGGAATTATACAGAAAAAGCTGGGCGTTCAAAACGCCCAGTGAAGAAGGACAGACTGGCGTTTAAACGCCAGCCAGGGTGCCTGGTTGGGTGTTTAACGCCCAAAAAGGTAGTGCATTGGGCGTTAAACGCCAGAATGTGCACCATTCTGGGCGTTTAACGCCAGGATGGCACAAGGGGGAGGATTTTGTTTTCAAATCAATTTTTTTTTCAAGTTTTCAAAGTTTTTCAAAATCAAATCTTTTTCAAATCATATCTTTTCAATCAAATGTTTTCAAAATCAATTTCTTTCCTTTTTCAAAGATACTTGCTAACAATTAATGATTTGATTGAACATTTCAAGTATGTTGCCTTTTCTGTTGAGAAAGGTTTAATGTTTGAATCATATCTTTTCTTGTTAGGCAAGTCATTAATTTTTAAAATCAAATCTTTTTAAAATTGTTTTTCAATCATATCTTTTTAAAACCATAACTTTTCAATCAAATCTTTTTAATCACATCTTTTTCAAAACAGTTTTTAATCATATCTTTTTTATTTCTGATTTCAAAATCTTTTTCAAAAATTACTTGATTTCTTTCTCACTCTTGATTTTCGAAAATCAAATTAAAGTTTTTCAAAATGTTTTCAAAATGTTTTTAACTTAATTTTCGAAAAAAAAATCTCTTCCCCTCTTCTCACATCCTTCTATTTATGGAGTATCACTTCTCCTCAATGCACAATTCGAACTCTATTTCACTAAGTTCAAATTCTTCTACCTCTTCCTTCTAATTTTCTTCTTCTCTGACACCTCAAGGAATCTCTATACTGTGACATAGAGGATTCCACATTTTCTTGTTCTCTTCTCTTTCATATGAGCAGGAACAAAGACAAAGGCATTCTTTTTGAGGCTGACCCTGAACCTGAAAGGACCTTGAAGCGAAAGCTAAGAGAAGCTAAGGCACAACTCTCTGTAGAGGACCTAACAGAAATCTTCAAAGAAGAAGAAACCATGGCAGCCGAAAACAACAACAATGCAAATAATGCAAGGAAGGTGCTGGGTGACTTTACTGCACCTACTCCCGACTTCTATGGGAGAAGCATCTCTATCCCTGCCATTGGAGCAAACAACTTTGAGCTTAAGCCTCAATTAGTTTCTCTAATGCAACAGAATTGCAAGTTCCATGGACTTCCATTGGAAGATCCTCATCAGTTCTTAGCTGAATTCTTGTAAATCTGTGACACTGTCAAGACTAATGGGGTTGACCCTGAGGTCTACAGACTTATGCTATTCTCTTTTGCTGTAAGAGACAAAGCTAGAACATGACTGGACTCACAACCTAAAGAAAGCCTGGACTCATGGGAAAAGCTAGTCAATGCCTTCTTGGCAAAGTTCTTTCCACCTCAAAAATTGAGTAAGCTTAGAGTGGAAATCCAAACCTTCAGACAGAAGGATGGAGAATCCCTCTATGAAGCTTGGGAAAGATACAAACAATTGATCAGAAAATGTCCTTCTGACATGCTTTCTGAATGGAGCATCATAGGTATTTTCTATGATGGTCTCTCTGAACTATCCAAGATGTCTTTGGATAGCTCTGCTGGAGGATCTCTTCATCTGAAGAAGACGCCTGCAGAAGCTCAAGAACTAATTGAAATGGTTACAAATAACCAATTCATGTACACTTCTGAAAGGAATCCTGTGAACAATGGGACAAATCAGAAGAAAGGAGTTCTTGAGATTGATACTCTGAATGCCATTCTGGCTCAGAACAAGATATTGACTCAACAAGTCAATTTGATTTCTCAAAGTCTGTCTGGAATGCAAAATGCACCAAGCAGTACTAAGGATGCTTCATCTGAAAAAGAAGCTTATGATCCTGAGAACCCTTCAATGGAAGAGGTGAATTACATGGGAGAACCCTATGGAAACACCTATAATTCTTCATGGAGAAATCATCCAAATTTCTCATGGAAGGATCAACAGAGACCTCAACAAGGTTTCAACAACAATAATGGTGGAAGAAACAGGTTTAGCAATGGCAAATCTTTTCCATCATCTTCTCAGCAACAGACAGAGAATTCTAAGCAGAACCCCTCTAACTTAGCAACCATGGTCTCTGATCTAATCAAAACCACTCAAAGTTTCATGACTGAAACAAGGTCCTCCATTAGGAATTTGGAGGCACAAGTGGGACAGCTGAGCAAGAGAATTACTGAACTTCCTCCTAGTACTCTCCCAAGCAATACAGAAGAAAATCCAAAAGGAGAGTGCAAGGCCATCAACATGGCCGAATTTGGAGAGGAAGGAGAGGCAGTGAACGCCACTGAGGAAGACCTCAATGAACGTCCACTGGCCTCCACTGAGTTCCCCAATGAGGAACCATAGGAATCTGAGGCTCAAAATGAGACCATAGAGATTCCATTGGACTTGCTTCTGCCTTTCATGAGCTCTGATGAGTATTCCTCCTCTGAAGAGGATGAGTATGTCACTGAAGAGCAAGTTGCTAAATACATTGGAGCAATCATGAAACTAAATGACAAGCTATTTGGAAATGAGACTTGGGAGGATGAACCCCCTTTGCTCACCAAAGAATTGGATGACTTGTCTAGGCAGAAATTACCTCAAAAGAGGCAGGACCCTGGGAAGTTCTCCATACCTTGTACCATAGGCACCATGACCTTCAAGAAGGCTCTGTGTGACTTAGGGTCAAGTGTAAACCTCATGCCTCTCTCTGTAATGGAGAAGCTAGGGATCTTTGAGGTGCAAGCTGCAAGAATCTCACTAGAGATGGCAGACAATTCAAGAAAACAAGCTTATGGACTTGTAGAGGATGTTTTGGTGAAGATTGAAGACCATTACATCCCTGCTGATTTCATAGTCCTAGAGACTGGGAAGTGCATGGATGAATCCATCATCCTTGGCAGACCCTTCCTAGCCACAGCAAAGGCTGTGATTGATGTTGATGGAGGTGAACTGATCATTCAAGTGAATGAAGAATCCTTTGTGTTTAAGGCTCAAGAATATCCCTCTGTCACCATGGAGAGGAAGCATGAAGAGCTTCTCTCAAATCAGAGTCAAACAGAGCCCCTACAGTCAAACTCTAAGTTTGGTGTTGGGAGGCCACAACCAAACTCTAAGTTTGGTGTTGAACCCCCACATTCAAACTCTAAGTTTGGTGTTGGGAGGTTCCAACATTGCTCTGAGCATTTGTGAGGCTCCATGAGAGCCCTCTGTCAAGCTACTGACATTAAAGAAGCGCTTGTTGGGAGGCAACCCAATGTTATATTTTATCTATTTTCTTTTGTTATTTTATGTTTTCTGTAGGTTGATGATCATGAGAAGTCACAAAATCAATTGAAAAAGCAAAAACAGAATGAAAAACAGGAAGAAAAATAGCACACCCTGGAGGAAGGCCTTGCTGGCATTTAAACGCCAGTAAGAGTAGCAGTTGGGCGTTTAACGCCCAGTCTGGCACTATTCTGGGCGTTTAACGCCAGAAAGGGGTACCAGACTGGCGTTAAATGCCAGGAAAGGGCAAGAACCTGGCGTTAAACGCCAGAAATGGGCACCAGCCCGGCGTTTAACGCCAGAATTGGCTCAAAATGCCTTTTTGCATGCCACTTGGTGCAGGGATGACTTTTCCTTGACACCTCAGGATCTGTGGACCCCATAGGATCCCCACCTACCCCACCACCCCCTCTCTTCTTCACCCATTCACCAATCACCTCAAACACCTCTTCCCCAAAAACCCTTCACCTATCAAATCCCATCTTTCTCTTCACCACTCACATCCATCCTTCATAAAACCCCACCTACCTCACACTTCAAATTCAAACCACTTTCTCTCCCAAACTCACCCTCCCATAGCCGAACCATGACCCTTCCCCTCACACCTATATAAACTCATCTTCACTCCTTCATTTTCACACACCCTAAACACCACTTCTCCCCCTCTTTGGCCGAACACAAAGCCATTCCCTTCTTCCTCATTTCTTCTTCTTCTACTCTCTTCTTTCTTCTTTTGCTCGAGGACGAGCAAACCTTTTAAGTTTGGTGTGGTAAAAGCGTTGCTTTTTCATTTTTCCATAAGCATTTATGGCATCCAAGGCCGGAGAAACCTCTAGAAAGAGGAAAGGGAAGGCAAAAGCTTCCACCTCCGAGTCATGGGAGATGGAGAGATTCATCTCAAGGGTGCATCAAGACCACTTCTATGAAGTTGTGGCCTTGAAGAAGGTGATCCCCGAGGTCCCCTTTTCACTCAAAAAGGGTGAATATCCGGAGATCCTACATGAGATCCGAAGAAGAGGTTGGGAAGTCCTCACCAACCCCATTCAACAAGTCGGAATCTTAATGGTTCAAGAGTTCTATGCCAATGCATGGATCACCAAGAACCATGATCAAAGTGTGAACCCGGATCCAAAGAATTGGCTTACAATGGTTCGGGGGAAATACTTAGATTTTAGTCCGGAAAATGTGAGGTTGGCATTCAACTTGCCCATGATGCAAGGAGATGAACATCCTTACACTAGAAGGGTCAATGGTGGACGAAATTGTGATCACATGTTCTTTATACTTTGGTGAGTTTACTCTTAGGGCACTGTTTATTTTCACAACTCCGTTCAACTAACCAGCAAGTGTACTGGGTCGTCCAAGTAATAAACCTTACGTGAGTAAGGGTCGAATCCACAGAGATTGTTGGTATGAAGCAAGCTATGGTCACCTTGTAAATCTCAGTCAGGCGGATTAAACATTATTTTATGGGTTCGAAAATAGAAATAAAGATTAGAAATAAGAAAAGGGATAGAATACTTATGCAGATTCATTGGTAGGAATTTCAGATAAGCATATGGAGATGCTGTATGGCTCAAGGACGCCTGCCCTCCCACTGCTTCTATTCAATCCTTCTTACTCCTTTCCATGGCAAGCTTTGTATAGGGGTTCACCATCAGCGGTGGCTACTTTCAATCCTCTCGGGAAAATATCCTATGCGGCTGTCACTCGCACAGCTAATCATCTGGAGGCATCACCCATGGTTGATGACTACATCCCATCCTCGCAGTGAAAACTAATGCTCACGCACTCTGTCACAGTACGGCTAATCACTGGTTGGTTCCCGCGCCTACTGGAATAGAATCCCTTGATTCTTTTGCGTTTGTCATCACGCCCAGCACTTGCAAGTTTGAAGCACGTCACAGTCATTCATTACCGGAATCCTACTCGGAATACCACAGACAAGGTGAGACTTTCCGGATTCCCAGGATCCTACTCGGAACACCACAGACAAGGTTGGACTTTCCGGATCCTCATAAATGCCACCATCTATCTAGCTTATACCACGAAGATTCTGTTGGGGAATCTAAGAGATACACATTCAAGCTCTGTTGCATGTAGAACGGAAGTGGTTGTCAATCACGCGCGTTCATCAGTGAGAATGATAATGAGGGTTATTTACTCATCACCTTCATCATGTTCTTGGGTACGAATGAATATCTTGGAATAAGAATAGAAGAGATTTGAATAAAAGAAAATAGAACTTCATTAATACTTGAGGTACAGCAGAGCTCCACACCCTTAATCTATGGTGTGCAGAAACTCCACCGTTGAAAGTACATAAGTGAAAGAGGTTCAGGCATGGCCGAATGGCCAGCCCCCTAAAACGTGATCAATAGCCTCTTAGGATGAAGAATAAAACAAAACTGAGACCAAAGATGTCTAATACAATAGATAAATGTCCTATATATACTAGACTAGCTACTAGGGTTTACATGAGTAAGTAATTGATGCATAAATCCACTTCCGGGGCCCACTTGGTGTGTGTTTGGGCTGAGCTTGATTAATCCACGAGCTGAGGCTTCTCTTGGAGTTGAACTTTGAGTTATGACGTGTTTTGGGCGTTTAACTCCGGATCATGACGTTTTTCTGGCGTTTAACTCCAGACAGCAGCATGTACTTGGCGTTCAACGCCAAGTTACGTCGTCAATCTTCGAATAAAGTATGGACTATTATATATTGCTGGAAAGCCCTGGATGTCTAATTTCCAACGCCGTTGAGAGCGCGCCAATTGGAGTTCTGTAGCTCCAGAAAATCCATTTCGAGTGCAGGGAGGTCAGATTCCAACAGCATCAGTAGTCCTTTTGTCAGCCTTTTTCAGAGTTTTGCTCAAATCCCTCAATTTCAGTCAGAATTTACCTGAAATCACAGAAAAACACACAAACTCATAGTAAAGTCCAGAAATGTGAATTTAACATAAAAACTAATGAAAACATCCCTAAAAGTAGCTTAAACTTACTAAAAACTATGTAAAAACAATGCCAAAAAGCGTATAAATTATCCGCTCATCAGTCAACTTTGATCAAAGGTTGGACCAAGTCCTCACAGACATTTGTGAAGAGGGCGCCCAATGGAAGAGAGATTCAAGAGGAAAGCCGGTTCAACTGAGAAGGCATGACCTCAAGCCCATCACTAAGAAAAGGATGGAGCAAACAAGAGACCCCACTCATCATGAGATCCCTGAGATGCTTCAAGGGATGCACTTTCCTCCACAAGACTATTGGGAGCAAATTAAACACCTCCCTAGGAGAGTTGAGTTCCAACATGGGACAACTAAGGGTGGAGCACCAAGAACATTCCATCCTCCTCCATGAAATTAGAAAAGATCAAAGAATCATGAGAGAGGAGCAACAAAGACAAGGAAGAGACATTGAGGAGTTCAAGCACTCCATAAGACCTTCAAGAGGAAGAACAAGCCGCCATCACTAAGGTGGACCCGTTCTTTAATCTCCTTGTTCTTTATTTTCCTGTTTTTCGAATTTTAGTGCTTATGTTATCCATGTTTGTGTCTTGTGATCATTAGTGTCTATGCCTTAAAGCTATGAATGTCCTATGAATCCATCACCTTTCTTGAAAAAAAAAATTTTTTTTGTTCTTAATTGAAAAAAAGAAAGAATTGCATGAATTTTGAATTTTATAACAGTTTGATTATTTTGATGTGGTGGCAATATTTTTGTTTTCTGAATGTATGCTTAAACAGTGCATATGTCTTTTGAATTTGTGGTTCATGAATGTTGGCTCTTGAAAGAATGATGAAAAAGGAGACATGTTACTGAGGATCTGAAAAATCATTAAAAATGATTCTTGAAGCAAGAAAAAGCAGTGAATACAAAAAAAAAACGAAAAAAAAGGGAGAAAGAGAAAACGAAAAAAAAAGAGAGAAATAAAGTTGTGATCCAAGGCAAAAAGAGTGTGCTTAAGAACCCTGGGCACCTCTAATTGGGGACTCTAGCAAAGTTGAGTCACAATCTGAAAAGGTTCACCCAATTATGTATCTGTGGCATGTATGTATCCGGTGGTAATACTGGAAGACAGAGTGCTTTGGGCCACGGCCAAGACTCAATAAGTAGCTGTGTTCAAGAATCATCATACTTAACTAGGAGAATCAATAACACTATCTGGACTCTGAGTTCCTAAAGAAGCCAATCATTCTGAGTTTCAAAGGATAGAGTGAGATGCCAAAACTGTTCAGAGGCAAAAAGCTAAAAGCCCCGCTCATCTAATTAATACTGATCTTCATAGATGTTTTTGGAATTCATTGCATATTCTCTTCTTTTTTATCTTATTTGATTTTCAGTTGCTTGAGGACAAGCAATAATTTAAGTTTGGTGTTGTGATGAGCGGATAATTTGTACGCTTTTTGGCATTGTTTTTAGTATATTTTTAGTATATTTGGTTTAGTTTTTAGTATATTTTTATTAGTTTTTAGTTAAAATTCACTTTTCTGGACTTTACTATGAGTTTGTGTGTTTTTCTGTGATTTCAGGTATTTTCTGGCTGAAATTGAGGGACCTGAGCAAAAATCTGATCTAGAGACTGAAAAGGACTGCAGATGCTGTTGGATTCTGACCTCCCTGGACTCGAAGTGGACTTTCTAGAGCTAAAGAAGCCCAATTGGCGAGCTCTCAACGGCGTTGAAAAGTAGACATCCTGGGCTTTCCAGCAATATATGATAATCCATACTTTGCCCAAGATTTGATGGCCCAAACCGGCGTCCAAAGTCACCCTCAGAATTCCCAGCGTTAAACGCCGGAACTGGCACAAGAATGGGAGTTAAACGCCCAAACTGGCACCAAAGCTGGCGTTTAACTCCAAGAAGAGTCTCTACACGAAAAATGCTTCATTGCTCAGCCCAAGCACACACCAAGTGGGCCCGGAAGTGGATTTTTATGTCATTTACTCATCTTTGTAATCCTTAGGCTACTAGTTCCCTATAAGTAGGACCTTTTACTATTGTATTTTACATCTTGAGATCTTCGAATCTTTTGATCACTGGGGGCTGGCCTCACGGCCATGCCTAGACCTTGTTCTTATGTATTTTCAACGGTGGAGTTTCTACACACCATAGATTAAGGTGTGGAGCTCTGCTGTACCTCGAGTATTAATGCAATTACTATTGTTCTTCTATTCAATTCCGCTTGTTCTTTGTCCAAGATATCACTTGTTCTTCAACTTGATGAATGTGATGATCCGTGACACTCATCATCATTCTCACCTATGAACGTGTGACTGACAACCACCTCCGTTCTACCTTAGATTGGGTGAATATCTCTTGGATTCCTGATACACGATGCATGGTTGATCGCCTGACAACCGAGCGCTCGCCTGACAAACGAGCCAGCCATTCCGTGAGATCAGAGTCTTCGTGGTATAGGCAAGAACTGATGGCGGCATTCAAGAGAATCCGGAAGGTCTAACCTTGTCTGTGGTATTCTGAGTAGGATTCAATGATTGAATGACTGTGACGTGCTTCAAACTCCTGAAGGCGGGGCGTTAGTGACAGACGCAAAAGAATCACTGGATTCTATTCCGGCCTGATCGAGAACCGACAGATGGATAGCCGTGCCGTGACAGGGTGCGTTGAACATTTCCACTGAGAGGATGGGAGGTAGCCACTGACAACGGTGAAACCCTTGCATAAGCTTGCCATGGAAAGGAGTAAGAAGGATTGGATGAAGACAGTAGGAAAGCAGAGAGATGGAAGGGACCAAGCATCTTCATACGCTTATCTGAAATTCCTACCAATGAATTGCATAAGTATCTCTATCTTTATCTTTATGTTTTATTCATCATCTATACCCATTTGAGTATGCCTGACTAAGATTTACAAGGTGACCATAGCTTGCTTCATACCAACAATCTCCGTGGGATCGACCCTTACTCGCGTAAGGTTTATTACTTGGACGACCCAGTGCACTTGCTGGTTAGTTGTGTGAAGTTGTAGTGATCACAATTTCGTGCACCAGCCACCATCTATCTAACTTATACCACGAAGATTCTGTTGGGGAATCTAAGAGATATGCGCATGGCCTAAGGTAGAACGGAAGTGGTTGTCAGTCACGCACGTTCATAGGTGAGAATGATGATGAGTGTCACGGATCATCACATTCATCAAAGTGTTGTGCAACGTATATCTTGGAATAAGAATAAAAGAGAATTGAATAAAAAGTAATAGTAATTGTATTGAAACTTGAGGTACAGCAGAGGTCCACACCCTTAATCTATGGTGTGCAGAAACTCCACCGTTGAAAATACATAAGTGAAAGGTTCAGGCATGGCCGAATGGCCAGCCCCCTAAAACGTGCTCAATGGCCTCCTAAGATGAAGAATAAAACAGAACTCAGACCAAAGATGAAACGTGGTCAAAGACATCTAATACAATAGTTAAATGTTCTATTTATAATAAACTAGCTACTAGGGTTTACATGAGTAAGTAATTGATGCATAAATCCACTTCCGGGGCCCACTTGGTGTATGCTTGGGCTCAGCTTGATCAATCCACAAGCTGAGGCTTTTCTTGGAGTTGAACTCCAAGTTATGACGTGTTTTGGGCGTTCAACTCCGGATCATGACGTTTTTCTGGCGTTTAACTCCAGACAGCAGCATGTACTTGGCGTTCAACGCCAAGTTACGTCGTCAATTTCCGAATGAAGTATGGACTATTATATATTGCTGGAAAGCTATAGATGTCGACTTTCCAACGCCGTTGAGAGTGCGCCAATTGGAGTTCTGTAGCTCCAGAAAATCCATTTCGAGTGCAGGGAGGTCAGATTCCAACAGCATCAGCAGTCCTTTTGTCAGCCTTTTTTAGAGTTTTGCTCAAGTCCCTCAATTTCAGCCAGAAATTACCTGAAATCACAAAAAAACACACAAACTCCTAGTAAAGTCCAGAAATGTGAATTTAACATAAAAACTAATGAAAACATCCCTAAAAGTAGCTTGAACTTACTAAAAACTACCTAAAAACAATGCCAAAAAGCGTATAAATTATCCGCTCATCACAACACCAAACTTAAATTGTTGCTTGTCCCGAAGCAACTGAAAATCAATTAGGATAAAAAGAAGAGAATATACTATAAATTTCAGAATATCAATGAATATTAATTATAATTAGATGAGCGGGACTTGTAGCTTTTTGCTTCTGAACAGTTTTGGCATCTCACTTTTTCTTTTGAAGTTCAGAATGATTGGCTTCTCTAGGAACTTAGAATTTTTGATAGTGTTATTGACTTTCCTAGTTAAGCATGTTGATTCTTGAACACAGCTACTTATGAGTCTTGGCCGTGGCCCTAAGCACTTTGTTTTCCAATATTACCACCGGATACATAAATGCCACAGACACATAACTGGGTGAACCTTTCAGATTGTGACCTAGCTTTGCTAGAGTCCCCAGTTAGTGGTGTCTAGAGCTCTTAAGCACACTCTTTTGCTTTGGATCACAACTTTAACCACTCAGTCTCAAGCTTTTCACTTGGACCTTCATGACACAAGCACATGGTTAGGGACAGCTTGATTTAGCCGCTTAGGCTTGGATTTTATTTCCTTGGGCCCTCCTATCCATTGATGCTCAAAGCCTTGGATCCTTTTTACCCTTGCCTTTTGGTTTTAAGGGCTATTGGCTTTTTCTGCTTGCTTTTTCTTTTTCTTTCTATTTTTTTCGCCATTTTTTTTCCGCAAGCTTCTTCTTTTTCACTGCTTTTTCTTGCTTCAAGAATCAATTTCATGATTTTTCAGATCATCAATAACATTTCTCTTTGTTCATCATTCTTTCAAGAGCCAACAATTTTAACATTCATAAACAACAAGATCAAAAGACATATGCACTGTTCAAGCATTCATTCAGAAAACAAAAGTATTGTCACCACATCAATATAATTAAACTAAATTCAAGGATAAATTCGAAATTCATGTACTTCTTGTTCTTTTGAATTAAAACATTTTTCATTTAAGAGAGGTGAAGGATTAATGGATTTTATTCATAACTTTAAGTCATGGTTACATACTAATGATCATGAAGTAAAGACACAAAACATAGATAAACACAACATTAAAAATCGAAAACAGAAAGAAGTAAAGAACAAGGAATGAATCCACCTTAGTGGCGTCTTCTTCTTGAAGGACCAATGATGTTCTTAAGCTCTTTTATGTCCCTTCCTTTCCTTTGTTGCTCCTCCCTCATTGCTCTTTGATCTTCTCTTATTTCATGGAGAATGATGGAGTGATCATGATGTTCCACCCTTAGTTGTTCAACATTGTGGCTCAAATCTTCTAAGGAAGTGTTGAGTTGTTCCCAATAGTTGTTGGGAGGAAAGTGCATCCCTTGGGACATCTCAGGGATTTCTTGATGATGAGCTTCCTCATGCATCTCTTGAGAACCGTGAAGGGTCTCTCTTGCTTGCTCCATCCTCTTCTTGGTGATGGGCTTATCCTCTTCAATGGAGATGTCTCCTTCTATGATAACTCCAGCTGAGTAACATAGATGGCAAATAAGGTGAGGCAAAGCTAGCCGTGCCATGGGTGAGGGCTTGTCGGCTATTTTGTAGATTTCATTGGAGATGACCCCATGAACTTCTACTTCCTCTCCAATCATGATGCTATGAATCATGATGGTCCGATCCATAGTAACTTCAGATCGGTTGCTAGTAGGAATGATGGAGCGTTGAATGAACTCCAACCATCCTTTAGCTACAGGCTTGAGGTCCAGTCTTCTTAGTTGGACTGGCTTGCCTTTGGAGTCTCTCTTCCATTGAGCTCCTTCCACACATATGTCCATTAGGACTTGGTCCAACCTTTGATTAAAGTTGACCCTTCTAGTGTAGGGGCGTTCATCTCCTTGCATCATGGGCAAGTGAAACGCCAACCTCACATTTTCCGGACTAAAATCTAAGTATTTCCCCCGAACCATTGTGAGATAATTCTTTGGATTTGGGTTCATACTTTGATCATGGTTCCTAGTGATCCATGCATTGGCATAGAACTCTTGAACCATTAAGATTCCGACTTGTTGCATGGGGTTGGTTAGGACTTCCCAACCTCTTCTTCGGATTTCATGTCGGATTTCTGGATACTCATTTTTCTTGAGCTTGAAAGGGACCTCAGGGATCACCTTCTTCTTTGCCACAACATCATAGAAGTGGTCTTGATGGCTCTTGGAGATGAATCTTTCCATCTCCCATGACTCGGAGGTGGAAGCTTTTGTCTTCCCTTTTCCTTTTCTAGAGGATTCTCCGGCCTTAGGTGCCATTGATGGTAATGGAAAAACAAAAAGCTTATGCTTTTACCACACCAAACTTAAAATATTGCTCGCCCTCGAGCAAGAGAAGAAAGAAGAGAAGAAGAAGAAGAAAAGAATATGGTAGAGAGGGAGAGATGTAGGTTCGGCTAAGTGGGAGAAGAGGGGTTTGTGTTGTGTGAAAATGAAGTAGAATGGAAAGGTATTTATAGGGAGAGGGGGGAGTGTATGTTCGGCCATTTTGGGTGGGAATGGGTGGGAAAATGGTTTTGAATTTTTGAAGGTAGGTGGGGTTTATGGGGAAGAGTGGATGGATGTGAGTGGTGAAGGGGGTAATTGGGAAGAGGAATTGAGGTGATTGGTGAAGAGTGTTGGGAAGTGTGACATGGGGAAGAGTAATCACAAAAACTAGGATTAGGAGGTAAGGTGGGAATATGGTAGGTGGGGATCCTGTGGGGTCCACAGATCCTGAGGTGATCCTGTGGGATCCACAGGTCCTGAGGTGTCAAGGAATTCCATCCCTGCACCAAATAGGCATGTAAATTGCCTTTGCACACCATTCTGGCGTTTAAACGCCATGTGGTGCACATTCTGGGCGTTCAACGCCCATGTAAAGCATGTTTCTGGTGTTGAACGCCAGTTTCATGCTTGTTACTGGCGTTCAGCGCCAGTTTTTCTTCTCTAGGCACATTCCTGGCGTTCAGCGCCAGAATGTTGCTTGTTTCTGGCGTTCAGTGCCAGAATGATGCTCTGTTCTGGCGTTGAACGCTGGCCAGATGCATCTTACTGGCGTTGAACGCCAGCCTGTGCTTCCTCCAGGGTGCGAATTTTTTTCTGCTGTTTTTGACTCTGTTTTTAATTTTTATGATTTTTTTCATGACTCCTCATGATCATGTACCTAATAAAACACAAAATAACAATAATATAGAATAAAATAAAAATTAGATAAATAAAATTGGGTTGCCTCCCAACAAGCGCTTCTTTAATGTCAATAGCTTGACAGTGGCTCTCATGGAGCCACAAGGTGATCAGGTCAATGTTGTATAGTCCCAACACCAAACTTAGAGTTTGGATATGGGGTCTTAACACCAAACTTAGAGTTTGGTTGTGGCCTCACAACACCAAACTTAGAGTTTGACTGTGTGGGCTCTTCTTGACTCTGAACTGAGAGAAGCTCTTCATGCTTACTCTCTTTTGTCACAGAGGGATGGCCATGTGCCTTAAACACAAGGTAGTCCCCATTCAATTGAAAGACTAATTCACCTCTGTTGACATCTATCACAGCTCCTGCTGTGGCAAGGAAAGGTCTTCCAAGGATGATGCAATCATCCTCTTCCTTCCTAGTGTCTAAGATTATGAAATCAGCAGGGATGTAAAGGCCTTCAACCTTTACTAACACGTCCTCTACTATTCCATAAGCTTGTCTCAATGACTTGTCTACCAATTGTAATGAGAACAAGGCAGGTTGTACCTCAATGATCCCCAGCTTCTCCATTACAGAGAGTGGCATAAGATTTATCCCTGACCCCAGATCACACAGAGCTTTTTCAAAGATCATGGTGCCTATGGTACAAGGTATTAAGAACTTGCCAGGATCTTATTTCTTTTGAGGTAGAATTTGCTGAATCCAGGTATCCAGTTCACTAATGAGCAAGGGAGGTTCACTTTCCCAAGTCTCATTACCAAACAACTTGGCATTCAGCTTCATGATAGCTCCTAAGTATTGAGCAACTTGCTCTCCAGTTACATCTTCATCCTCTTCAGAGGAAGAATAGTCTTCAGAGCTCATGAATGGCAGAAGGAGATTTAATGGAATCTCTATGGTCTCTATATGAGCCTCAGATTCCCTTGGATCCTTAATAGGAAACTCCTTCTTGCTTGAGGGACGTCCCAGGAGGTCTTTCTCACTAGGATTTTCGTCCTCCTCCTCCCTTGTGCATTCGGCCACATTGATTATATCAATGGCCTTGCACTCTCCTTTTGGATTCTCTTCTGTATTGCTTGGGAGAATACTGAGAGGGGTTTCAATGACTTTCTTACTCAGCTGGCCCACTTGTGCCTCCAGATTTCTAATGGAGGATCTTGTTTTACTCATGAAACTGAAAGTGGCTTTTGACAGATCAGAAACTAGATTGGCTAAATTAGAGGTGTTTTGTTCAGAACTCTCTGTCTGTTGCTGAGAAGATGATGGATATGGCTTGCTATTGCTCAGCCTATTGCATCCACCATTGTTAAAGCCTTGTTGAGGCTTTTGTTGATCCTTCCATGAGAAATTTGGATGATTTCTCCATGATGAGTTATAGGTGTTTCCATAAGGTTCACCCATGTAATTAACCTCTGCCATGGCAGGGTTCTCAGGATCATAAGCTTCTTCAGAAGCTGCCTCTCTAGCACTGTTGGATGTATGTTGCCATCCATTCAGATTTTGAGAGATCATGTTGACCTGTTGAGTCAACACTTTGTTCTGAGCCAATATGGCATTCAGAGCATCAATTTCAAGAACTCCTTTCTTCTGAGGTATCCCATTATTCACGGAATTCCTCTCAGAAGTGTACATGAATTGGTTGTTTGCAACCATATCAATGAGTTTTTGAGCCTCTTCAGGCATTTTCTTTAGGTGAATAGATCCACCTGCAGAATGGTCCAATGACATTTTCGAAAATTCAGATAGACCATAATAGAATATATCTAATATGGTCCATTCTGAAAACATGTCAGATGGACATCTTTTGGTCAGCTGCTTGTATCTTTCCCAAGCTTCATAGAGGGATTCACCATCTTTTTGTTTGAAGGTTTGAACATCCACTCTCAGCTTGCTCAGCTTTTGAGGAGGAAAGAATTTATCCAAGAAGGTTGTGACCAGCTTATCCCAGGAGTCCAGGCTATTCTTAGGTTGTGAATCCAACCATATTCTAGCTCTGTCTCTTACAGCAAAAGGGAAAAGCATGAGTCTGTAGACTTCAGGATCAACTCCATTCGTCTTTACAGTCTCACAGATCTGCAAGAACTCAGTTAAAAACTGATAAGGATCTTCAGATGGAAGTCCATAAAACTTGCAGTTTTGTTGCATTAAAGCAACTAGCTGAGGTTTCAGCTCAAAGTTATTGGCTCCAATGGCAGGAATGGAGATGCTTCTTCCATCAAACTTGGACGTTGGCTTTGTGAAGTCACCAAGCATTCTCCTTGCATTATTATTATTTTCGGCTGCCATCTCTTTCTCTTGTTCGAAAATTTCTGAAAGGTTGTTTCTGGATTATTGTAATTTAGTTTCTCTTAATTTTCTCTTCAGAGTCCTTTCAGGTTCTGGATCAATTTCAACAAGAGTGCCTTTTTCCCTGTTCCTGCTCATATGAAAGAGAAGAAAACAAGAAAAGAAGAGGAATCCTCTATGTCACAGTATAGAGATTCCTTTATGTTAGTAGAAAAAGAAAGGGGAGAAGAATGAAGAAGAATGGGTTCGGATATTTAGATGGAGAGAGGTGAAGAGAAGTGTTAGTATTTAAATAATTAAATAGAATAAGAAAAGAGAGAGGGGATTTCAAAAATAATTTTGAAAGAGGGATTAGCAATTTTCGAAAATTAGAGATAAGATATAATTAAAATTAAACCAATTAATTAATTAAAAAGAATTTTTTGAAAAAGAGAGAGGTATTTTCGAAAATTAGAGAGAGAAAAGTAGTTAGGTGGTTTTGAAAAAGATAGGAAACAAACAAAAAGTTAGTTAGTTGATTGAAAAAGATTTGGAATCAAATTTTAAAAAGATAAGAAGGTAAGAGGTTAGATAAGATTTTTTTTTTTTGAAATCAAATTTTGAAAAAGATAAAATTTTTGAAAAAGATAAGATAAAAATTTTAAGAAAAAGATATTTTGAAAAAGATTTAATTTTTTAAAAAGACTTAACTAACAAGAAACTACAAGATAAGATTCTAGAATTTAAAGATCGAACCTTTCTTAACAAGAAAGTAACAAACTTCAAATTTTTGAATCAATCACATTAATTGTTAGTGTAATTTCGAAAATATGATATAAAGATAAGAAAAAGATTTTGAAAATATTTTGAAAAAGAATTTTGAAATTTTCGAAAAAAAGGAAAAATTGGAAAAGATATGATTTTTGAAAAAGATTTTGAAAAGATAAGATTTTTACAATTGAAAATTTGACTTGACTTGTAAGAAACAACTAATTTTTAAAAATTTTTGACCAAGTCAACCCAAAATTTCGAAAATTTGGAGGGAAATAAGGAAAAGATATTTTTTGATTTTTTGAATTTTTAATGATGAGAGAGAAAAACATAAAAATGACCCAAAATATGAAAATTTTGGATCAAACACATAATGCATGCAAGAACACTATGAATGTCAAGATGAACACCAAGAACACTTTGAAGATCATGATGAACATCAAGAACATAATTTTGAAAAATTTTTGATGCAAAGAAAACATGCAAGACACCAAACTTAGAAATCTTTAATGCATGGACTCTAACAAACGAAAAATGCATATGAAAAACAACAAACAACACAAAACAAGAAAACATCAAGATCAAACAAGAGGACTTGTCAAGAACAACTTGAAGATCATGAAGAACACTATGAATGCATGGAATTTTCGAAAAGTGCAAGAAAAATTTTTAAAAGCATGCAATTGACACCAAACTTAAAAATTGACTCAAGACTCAAACAAGAAACACAAAATATTTTTGGTTTTTATGATTTTATGATTTTTTTTGGATTTTTATTAATTTTTTCGAAAATAAATTTTAGAAAAACGAAAAATAAAAGAAAAATTTTGAAAAAGATTTTTGAAAAGAAAATTACCTAATCTGAGCAACAAGATGAACCGTCAGTTGTCCATACTCGAACAATCCCCGGCAACGGCGCCAAAAACTTGGTGGACGAAATTGTGATTCATTTGTTATTCCATTTTGCAAAATTCATTGCTTTTCATTCCCTGGTAATGGCGCCAAAAACATAATGCCAATACCGTGGTTCACAACTCCGTTTAACTTAACCAGCAAGTGTACTGGGTCATCCAAGTAATACCTTACGCGAGTAAGGGTCGATCTCACAGAGATTGTTGGTATGAAGCAAGCTATGGTCACCTCGTAAATCTCAGTTAGGCAGATTAATTGGTTCTGGGTTTCAAAAATTAATAATAAATAGAAAATAAAAAGGGATAGAAATACTTATGTAAATCAATAGTGGAAATTTCAGATAGGTGTATGGAGATGCTGTGTTCCTCTTGAAACTCTACTTCACTACTCACTCTTCCTTCAATCCTTCTTACTCTTTTCCATGGCAAGATGTATGTAGGGCATCACCGTTGTCAATGGCTACATCCCATCCTCTCAGTGAAAATGGTCCTATGCTCTGTCACGGCACGGCTAATCATCTGTCGGTTCTCAATCAGGTTGGAATAGAATCCCTTGATTCTTTTGCGTTTGTCATCACGCCCAGCCTTTAGGAGTTTGAAGCTCGTCACAGTCATTCAATCCCAGAATCCTACTCGAAATACCATAGACAAGGTTTAGACTTTCCGGATCCTCATGAATGCCGCCATCTATCTAACTTATACCACGAAGATTCTGTTGGGGAATCTAAGAGATATGCGCCCGGCCTAAGGTAGAACGGAAGTGGTTGTCAGTCACGCACGTTCATAGGTGAGAATGATGATGAGTGTCACGGATCATCACATTCATCAAAGTGTTGTGCAACGTATATCTTGGAATAAGAATAAAAGAGAATTAAATAAAAAGTAATAGTAATTGTATTGAAACTTGAGGTACAGCAGAGCTCCACACCCTTAATCTATGGTGTGCAGAAACTCCACCGTGGAAAATACATAAGTGAAAGGTTCAGGCATGGCCGAATGGCCAGCCCCCTAAAACGTGCTCAATGGCCTCCTAAGATGAAGAATAAAATAGAACTCAGACCAAAGATGAAACGTGGTCAAAGACATCTAATACAATAGTTAAATGTTCTATTTATAATAAACTAGCTACTAGGGTTTACATGAGTAAGTAATTGATGCATAAATCCACTTCCAGGGCCCACTTGGTGTATGCTTGGGCTGAGCTTGATCAATCCACGAGCTGAGGCTTTTCTTGGAGTTGAACTCCAAGTTATGACGTGTTTTGGGCGTTCAACTCCGGATCATGACGTTTTTCTGGCGTTTAACTCCAGACAGCAGCATGTACTTGGCGTTCAACGCCAAGTTACGTCGTCAATTTCCAAATGAAGTATGGACTATTATATATTTCTGGAAAGCTCTGGATGTCGACTTTCCAACGCCGTTGAGAGCGCTCCAATTGGAGTTCTGTAGCTCCAGAAAATCCATTTCGAGTGCAGGGAGGTCAGATTCCAACAGCATCAGCAGTCCTTTTGTCAGCCTTTTTCAGAGTTTTGCTCAAGTCCCTCAATTTCAGCTAGAAATTACCTGAAATCACAGAAAAACACACAAACTCCTAGTAAAGTCCAGAAATGTGAATTTAATATAAAAACTAATGAAAACATCCCTAAAAGTAGCTTGAACTTACTAAAAACTATCTAAAAACAATGCCAAAAAGCGTATAAATTATCCGCTCATCAACAAAGTAAGAATCTTTCTCTTCTATAGTACTATTTTTAATGTGTTTTATTTTATATACTAATGATCGTATTATACTCAATTCTTGCTTAGCTATGATTGTGGAATATTCGTAATGAAATGGCTGGAAACAATAGATCCACAAAAAATAAAGAGTGGCAAGAGATATAAATATAAAGCTTGGACACAAGTAAGTACTTTCTAAATTAATGAACTTCTTTCTTTTCTTATTTCATTCAGTTAAGTTAATATTGTCACTAGAACTTTGAAGTTGGTTGTTACTCTGTTCAATAGATGTTTTCCATGCAGAAAATACTATTCTTGTTGATTGAAAATTGATCACCATTTATTCACCACATATAAAATTTTCGGTTCGGTAGCTCATATAATTTTGATTCACCAAATGAATATTTTTCGGTTCGGTGGTTCTTATAATTTTGATTCACCAAGTGAATTTTTCGATTTGGTGGCCTCCTTTTAATTTGTTTAGGTTTAGGTTTACTATGATTCCATTTTTACGTTATAACTAGGGCTTTGAATTAAATTTGTTGTTATTTAATGTGGTTTTGATTTACTTGATATTTAATGTGTTCAGGATGTAGGGTTATTATGATTGCATTTTTACAGTATGATTAGAGCTTTGAATAATATTGTTCTTATTTCATTTGGGTTCATTTCTTATGTAACTAATTCATTTCAATTGAAAAACAGAAAGAAATTAATGACTCTAGATACCAATATGGTCCACATTTTCTATTTCATGAAATGAACAAAATAAAAGACCAAGTAATTTCGGAATCTGAAGCAATAGGACTCACCAAGCCGTCTGCTTTCCTTTTCAGCCCTTATTGTAAATACACATATGGGGATTTAGATAGCAAATAGCATATACTAGTTGTAATTAACAATATTTTGTTTAACTTGTTTAAAGAGCAAAAAATGCATACTTCAAATGTATATATGTCAATGTTAATGTATATATCTATTCTTAATATCAATGTATATAAATGTTAATATTTATATATCTGTTGGAACTGTGTGGCTGTTGTTTTATTCCAGGTTCTCAGTTATTACAATCACTGTATTTACGAATACATTTATAATCCAAAAGAACATAGTGAACCGAAATTAATACACTGGACAAACCGAAAAGGTAGAAACACACTGAACCCCTAAACCCTGAACCCTAAACCCTAAATCCTAAATCCTAAACACTAAATCCCTAAACCCTAAAACCTAAAACCTAAACCCTAAAACACTGAACAATGGACCCTAAACCCATAAACCATAAATTCCTAAAACCCTAAATCCTAAAACCGAATAATGAACTCTGAACCTAAACCTTGAACACTGAACTCTGAACCCTAAATGATAAACCCTAAACCTTAAACCCTTAGAACCCTGAACCCCAGACCCCTACACCCTGAACCATAAACCCTCAGCCATGAAAGAGGTGAACCGAAATTAATACACGGGCCGAATCGAAAAGGTAGAAACACACTGAACCCCTAAATCCTAAATCCTAAACCATAAACACTAAATCCCTAAACCTAAAACCTAAACCCTAAACCCTAAAACACCGAACAATGGACCCTGAACCTATAAACCCTAAATCCCTAAAACCCTAAACCCTAAACCCTGAACCCGATCCCCTAAACTCTGAACCTAAATCCTGAACACTAAACTCTGAATCCTAAATACTAAACCCTAAACCCTAAACTGTTAGAACCCTAAACCCTATACCCATAAACCTTGAACCTTAAACCCTCAGCCATGAAAGAGGTGAACCGAAATTAATACACTGAGCGAACCAAAATTTTGAAACACACTGAACCCCTAAACAATGAGCCCTGAACCCATAAACCCTAAATCCCAAATTGACCCACGCCCAAATAAATTTACCTGCCTCCAACGTCACTAAAATAAACGTGACTTCCACGCGCTTTATTATAAAAAAACAAAATTCTTCTTCAAAACGCATAAAACCTATCATTCTCTTCAAATCTCTCTCAAAATCACTCAAATTTTAGTCACATTCTCTGCAAAAACCACTACTACAGAAGAATAGCAAGAAGATTTGGTTCGAACAACCACAAAAGAATGAAAATAGCAACAGAGACTACCAAATGTATGAGAAAACTACTATTCACTTGAAATCTTGCAATGTCGCATTTCTCCTAGTTGCATTTTAGGTTTCCTGGATTGATTTGCTTCGTTTAGAAAGTCAAACTATTGTGAATGTATTTTTACACTATAACTAGGGCTTGGAATGAAATTTATTGTTATTTTCATTCAGTTTAGTGGATAGTGTAACTAGGACTTTCAAATTGGTTGTTACTCTGTTCAATACTTCTTTTGCATGGAGAAATACTATCATTTAGCAATAGTGTTCAAGAATATGAGTCAGGAAAAGAAAGCTATAGTTGAAGAAATGGGATTCGCTGTCCTGGCACATGTCCCAGAAATGAAGGTATCTAACGCCCTCTTAAGAGAATTGATTGATTCCTATGATAAGTATCATGGTTGCCTGAAAACTCTCCATGGAAAAATATACATAACACCTGCCAAGGTAGCAGTTGCGCTGGGGATAAGCCACGGCGGTAATATACTTTTCACTTCTTGCTTATTTTCGGTTTTTTGCTCACTTAAATTTTGGTTCATTGCTCCTTTTAAATTTGGTTCATTGCTACCTTTAATTTCGGTTCACTGGTATGTAAAAAATTAAACTAAACCTTTTTGACTCATTTGTTGCTATTTAAATATTGTAGGGGATCATTTTCCTAAAAAGGTTGACCATCGCAAATTGAATGAGGAAAACAAGGAAATATTTGATAGCCTTAAATGTGTTATGTTGGCGACTTTGACAAAGTCTATCCTAAACGTGAGTGTTGAAGGGGAGGAGAACCGGCAAAAATTCTGCAGGACTTTTGTCGTCTTCATACAAAAGTGCTTCTTGCTACGGACGACGGTAAGCATGGCCTCCGCAATCTATAAGCCGCCTATTTTTTGTGTGGACAACATCCGACAGTAGGATTGGGATGTCATGTGCTCAGCTTCTTGAGAAAGGGAATCGAAAATAAGAGAAAGGGGAAGAAACAGTCCGTTGAGGGCTGTGTTTTTGTTTTGATGCTGATTTACTTCCACGAAATCAAGTTCCCTAACTTGGATGGACTTGATGCTCCCCCGGCACCGTGGGTGGCCTATTGGACAAAGAAGATGATACTCGACCGGATTTTTAAGGAAGCAACAAACACAATGGTAATGTGTTAATTTGAAGCATTGTGCATGCAGAAATATTTTTCTTGATAATTAAATGTTTTTCATGTATTATTCATCACATGAATTGAATTCGGTTGAGCGTTTGTGGTCATTTTAATTCACCTGATTGTTTTTGTATTTTCTCGTTTCAAATACTCTGCTAACTAAATAATTTTGGGTTTTAGGGACTTCTATATAGAAAGCAAATAAAGGGGAAAAAGAAAAAAAAAGGGAGAAAGAAGAAAAGAAAGTTGTTGTTGTGGATTCTTCTTCAAAAGAAGAATCTTTTTTGGAATCCAAATCAGAATCAGAATTCGACAATATAACTGTTCATACCCTGGGTCGAGCTGTCCGACCCGGGATGTTCTACAGACAAAGCGACCGACCTCTTCAGGTCAGGACAACCCGACCTCTTCACAAAGAGCTCGGACAAGTCACAGGAAGGCCCAAACAAAGGGCCCAAATAAGAGGAACACGTCCCAAATCCTAAGGTGGCCCAAGCCTACAGAGAGAAGGGCGGTTCCCTCAAAGATAAAGATGACCTCACTTAAAGATAAGATAAGATAACTAACTTATCTTATCCATAAGAAGGCCACATCTCACCATTATAAATACACTGGAGCACCCAGGTATAACTCACTGGTGCGCGAAATTGTGATCACTACACAACTTTGCACAACTAACCAGCAAGTGCACTGGGTCGTCCAAGTAATAAACCTTACGTGAGTAAGGGTCGATCCCACGGAGATTGTTAGTATGAAGCAAGCTATGGTCACCTTGTAAATCTCAGTCAGGCAGACTCAAATGGGTATAGATGATGAATAAAACATAAAGATAAAGATAGAGGTACTTATGTATATCATTGGTAAGAGCTTCAGATAAGCGTATGAAGATGCTTTCCCTTCCGTCTCTCTGCTTTCTTACTGTCTTCATCCAATCCTTCTTACTCCTTTCCATGGCAAGCTTATGCAAGGGTTTCACCGTTGTCAGTGGCTACCTCCCATCCCCTCAGTGAAACGTTCCTATGCTCTGTCACAGCATATGGCTAATCAGCTGTCGGTTCTCGTTCAGGCCGGAATAGAATCCATTGATTCTTTTGCGTCTGTCACTAACGCCCCGCCTGCTAGGAGTTTGAAGCACGTCACAGTCATTCAATCATTGAATCCTACTCAGAATACCACAGACAAGGTTAGACCTTCCGGATTCTCTTGAATGCCGCCATCAGTTCTCGCCTATACCACGAAGATTCCGGTTAAAGAATCCAAGAGATAAACACTAGAGCCTTGTTGCTTGTAGAACAGAAGTGGTTGTCAGTCACTTTGTTCATAAGTGAGAATGATGATGAGTGTCACGGATCATCACATTCGTCAAGTTGAAGAACAAGTGATATCTTGGACAAAGAACAAGCGGAATTGAATAGAAGAGCAATAGTAATTGCATTAATACTCGAGGTACAGCAGAGCTCCACACCTTAATCTATGGTGTGTAGAAACTCCACCGTTGAAAATACATAAGAACAAGGTCTAGGCATGGCCGAATGGCCAGCCTCCCAAAGAGGGTTCAATCATAAAAACATGATCAAAAGATCTCTACGATTGAAAGATTTGAAAATACAATAGTAAAAGGTCCTACTTATAGGAAACTAGTAGCCTAAGGTGTACAAAGATGAGTAAATGAAAAAATCCACTTCCGGGCCCACTTGGTGTGTGCTTGGGCTGAGCAATGAAGCATTTTTCGTGTAGAGACTCTTCTTGGAGTTAAACGCCAGCTTTTATGCCAGTTTGGGCGTTTAACTCCCATTTTGGTGCCAGTTCCGGCGTTTAACGCTGGGATTTCTGAGGGTGACTTTGAACGCCGGTTTGGGCCATCAAATCTTGGGCAAAGTATGGACTATCATATATTGCTGGAAAGCCCAGGATGTCTACTTTCCAACGCCGTTGAGAGCGCGCCAATTGGGTTTCTGTAGCTCCAGAAAATTTACTTCGAGTGCAGGGAGGTCAGAATCCAACAGCATCTGCAGTCCTTTTCAGTCTCTGAATCAGATTTTTGCTCAGGTCCCTCAATTTCAGCCAGAAAATACCTGAAATCACAGAAAAACACACAAACTCATAGTAAAGTCCAGAAAAGTGAATTTTAACTAAAAACTAATAAAAATATACTAAGAACTCAACTAAAACTACTAAAAACATACTAAAAATAATGCCAAAAAGCGTACAAATTATCCGCTCATCACTCACACTCTGATTCTACTCAATACCTGTTTAATACCCTTGCTAACTTAAGCATCGGAGTCCCTTGCAGGTACCCCCACCCTCCAGTGACAAGGGATCAGCAGCATTCTCAGTTCCACAAGTCAGACACACCAGCTCCGGCTGCTACACACCTGCCGGACACGTCGGCTCCGACCAACACAGAAGATCTCGTCCGAGATCGACCTACAGTTTTAGGTAACCCTCGGAACATTGGCGCCGTTGCCGGGGAACCTGGAAGTCATTCCATTAACATGGCGGATGACCATAACAACGACCACGATTCAGGTTTGGAAGACAGAACGCCGCATAAAAACGCGGACACGATACTCAAAGATACTCCAGAAACCAACGGAGACAAAAATTCATCAAATCCAGGAGTAATAGAAGCACTTCAAAATCGATTGGAGCAACTCGAGAAAGAAGCCCAACCATCATCTCAGCAACTTCAGAAGTAGAATGTACCTCACTGATGCCTCAGATGCAGTTCGCTGCAAAGCCTTTCCAACAACTCTAACCAAGACAGCCATCAAATGGTTCGACAACCTACCTCCAAAATCCATCTCGAGTTTCGACGATCTGGCCAAGAAGTTCCTGGCCTAATTCTCCATACAAAAGGACAAAGCCAAACATGCACCTAGCCTCCTAGGGATCAAGCAAGGAGATCGGGAGAGCCTTCGCAACTACATGGAAAGATTCAACAAAACATGCATGGACATACAAAGTCTACCAACAGAGGCTGCCATTATGGGCCTTATAAATGGCCTACGAGAAGGACCATTTAGCCAATCTATATCAAAGAGATATCCTACATCCTTAGACGAAGTACAAGAACGGGCACAAAAATACATCAACATGGAGGAAAACTCTCGACTTGTCAAAACCTCAAGGTTCGGCTCTAACTACCGAGATAAAGAATCTAAGAAAAAGGAAGATCGCTCTGGAGAGAAAATAAACAAAATATCATAACTATACTCCTCTTAGGGTATCCTTGGTAGATGTTTACAAAGAAGTTTGCCATACAGAGAAAATCCCTCCAGCTCGGCCACTTAAAGGCAAAAGAGGAGGAGGAAATCAGAATGAATATTGTGAGTATCACCGACTTCGAGGGCATTCCACCAACGAATGCTTTGACTTGAAAAACGTCATAGAAAAACTAGTAAGAGAAGGAAAGCTAGATCGATTTTTGGCCAATCGGGATGACAAACCAAGAAAAAGAAGAAGGGATGAGGATGTTGGACGATCTGAACGATCACCTCGCACACCGGAAAGACACGTTCATGTAATACACGGCGGATTTGCCGGAGGAGGAATCTCCAAATCATCCCGAAAGTGACATCTCAAAGAAATATACCACGTCGAAGGAAAAAAGGAAGTCCCAGACATCCCAGCAATCACGTTTACCAAGGAAGACGCATCCAGAATCATCTCGGGACACGACGACCCCATGGTCATTACGATCATACTGGCAAACGCCAACCTTCACCGTACATTAATTGACCAGGGAAGCTCTGCAGACATCTTATTCAAAACTGCCTTCGACAAACTCGGTCTAGATGAAAAAGAGCTAAGAGCATACCCGAACAGCCTGTCCGGACTAGGAGATGCCCCAGTTCAACCATTGGGATATGTATCGCTGCATACAACCTTTAGAAAGGGGAACCAGTCCTGAACACTCAAGATAGATTACATCGTGGTCAACGTAAGCTCAGCTTACAATGCCTTAATAGGTCGGACAACGTTAAATCAACTCGGCGCAATAGTTTCAACCCCACATCTATATATGAGATTCCCAACTGCGGAAGGAATAGCTGCGATAAAGGCAGATCAAAAAATGGCACGTCGCTGTTACAACGAAAGCCTAAACCTCCGAGGTGAAGGAGGAGAGTTCCACACAATCGAGCTCGGTGGAGTTCAGAGGCGAGAAGAATTTCGACCACAACCCGAAGGAGAAGTAGAAAGAATCCAGATCGGAGACACCCCGGATAAAACAACTAATATTGGCACAATCTTGAAAGGAGACGTAAAGGAAACGCTAATACGGTTCCTACGAGATAATGTTGATCTCTTCGCATGGAAAGCTGCCGACATGCCAGGGATTGATCCCGAATTAATGAGCCACAAATTGGCAGTCTATCCGGGATCCCGGCCGGTACAACAAAGACGAAGAAAACTTAGACCAGAACGAGCTCAGGCTGTAGAAGAACAAGTACAGGCGCTACTTGAGGCCGGGTTCATAAGGGAAGTCAAATATCCACTATGGCTAGCAAACGTCGTCTTAGTGAAAAAGTCAAATGGGAAGTGGCGAATGTGCACCGACTACACCGATCTCAACAAAGCCTGCCCAAAAGACCCCTACCCACTCCCAGGCATCGACGCTCTAGTGGACGCTTCATCAGGATATAAGTATCTCTCATTCATGGACGCATATTCAGGGTACAACCAAATTCCCATGTATCCATCAGATCAAGAAAAAACCTCGTTCCTAACACCGAAAGCAAACTACTATTACATCGTGATGCCTTTTGGTCTCAAGAACGCAGGAGCTACTTATCAAAGGCTAATGAATAAAGTTTTCTCAGATCACATCGGAAAAATCATGGAAGTTTATGTAGACGATATGTTGATAAAAACACAAAGCGAAGATACATTGTTATCCGACCTGACTCGAGTGTTTTCTACTATCAGGGAACACAACGTGTGGCTTAATCCCGCAAAATGCACCTTCGCAGTAGAAGCCGGCAAATTCTTGGGCTTCATGCTCACACAAAGGGGGATTGAAGCAAACCCAGACAAATGTCGAGCCATACTCAACATGAAGAGCCCAACCTGTATCAAAGAAGTACAGCAACTCAACGGGAGGTTAGCCGCTCTATCTCGATTCTTGGCAGGAGCTACGATAAGATCTCTTCCCTTCTATGCTACCTTAAGAAAAGGAAAACAGTTCGAATGGACGACAAAATGTGAGCAAGCCTTCCTAGACTTCAAGGAGTTCTTAGGACGGCCACCTATCCTATCTCGGCCACGAGAAGGAGAACCGCTCATATTATATCTCGCAGTAGGGAGCCGGGCAATAGCCTCAGCACTAGTCAGAGAGGATGAACATGGGCAAAAACCCGTCTACTTCATTAGCAAAGCACTACAGGGATCCGAGCTGAACTACCAGAAAATAGAAAAGTTTGCCTACGCTCTGATCCTCACATCCCGGCGGCTTCTCCCATATTTTCAAGCGCATACCATTAAAGTTCGAACCAACCAACCCATAAAAGGAATATTACAGAAAATAGATCTAGCAGGAAGAATCCTACAATGGGCAATCGAGTTATCCGAATTCGACCTCCAATACGAGGCGCGTACAGCAATCAAATCGCAACACCTGGCCGACTTCATCGCAGAATTGACAGACGTCCCGTAAATCCCTGTAGAATGGAACATATACGTGGACGGATCCTCGAATAAAACAGGAAGCGGTGCGGGTGTGATAATTGAGAACAACCAAGGAACTCAACTGGAGCTCTCCCTTAAATTTGGATTCCCGGCCTCAAACAACCAGGCAGAATACGAAGCACTATTAGCTGGTCTGAAGCTGGCTAGGGAGGTTGGAGCTCAGAAGCTCAACATCTACAGTGACTCACAAGTCATCACCTTACAAATAACAGGAAACTACCAAGCCAAAGATCCAACCATGAAAAAGTATTTGGATAAAACCAAAGAACATCTCGGACAACTCGGGGAATATAAGATCCACCACATACCTCATGAGCAAAATGCCCGAGCTGACGCCCTTTCAAAATTAGCCAGCACCAAACCAGGGGGTAATAACAGAAGCCTCATCCAGGAGATATTACATAACCCGTCAATAGCGGAAGAAGAAAGAATCCTAGCCATAATAGGTCAGGATCAAGGATGGATGACCCCCATAATAAACTACCTCAAAACAGAAGAACTCCTTATAGATGAAAAGGAGGCAAAGAAGCTGAAAAGAGAGGCACAGTACTACACTATCATAAACAACACGCTGTACAAAAGAGGGATATCAACACCTTTACTAAAATGCGTACCAACTTCCAATACAAAGGAAGTCTTGGAGGGAGTACACAGTGGCATTTGTGGAAATCATCTCAGAGCGCAAGCTCTCACCGAAAAGGTACTCCGGGCGGGATTCTATTGGAATTTGTACGGACATGTCCACCATGCCAGAGGCATGCCAACTTTCACATTGCCCCACCAGAAAAGCTCATCAGCGTAACCTCACCCTGGCCATTTGCGAAATGGGGACTCGACCTACTCGGACCCTTCCCACAGGGATCGGGACAAGTAAAATTCCTCATAGTAGGAGTATACTATTTCACAAAATGGATCGAGGCAGAACCCCTGGCCAACGCCACCGCCCAAAGAAGTCGAAAATTCCTATATAGGAACATTATTACGAGGTTCGGGGTACCATACTCCATCACCACGGACAACGGTACCCAATTTACAGAGGCAGGCTTAAGAAAACTGGTGGCCGACTTGAACATAAAACACCAGTTCACCTCCGTCGAACATCCCCAAGCCAATGGACAAGCCGAAGCGGCTAACAAAGTCATATTGGCCGGATTAAAGCGGAGGCTACAAGGAGCAAAGGGAGCATGGGCCGAGGAACTTCCACAAGTCCTATGGGCATATCGAACAACACCCCACTCTACTACAAATGAATCACCATTCCGACTAGCATACGGAGTAGAGGCAATGATTCCAATAGAAATCAAAGAAGGATCTCCCCGAGTAGTCCACTATAATGAACAAGCAAACTCCCAACTTCAGAGAGAAGAGCTCGACTTGTTACCTGAAATCCAAGAAAGAGCTCGGATCAAGGAAGAAGCTCTAAAACAACGAATGGGTTCCAGATATAATCAAAAGGTAGTGCCGAGAAGTTTTCCAGAGAATGATCTCATCTTAATTAAAAATGACATTGGAACAACTCGACCCGGAGAAGGAAAGCTGGCAGCTAACTGGAAAGGACCTTACCGAGTCATTGAGGTACTGGGGAAGGGCTACTACAGACTGTCCGAGGTTGACGAACGAGAGCTTCCTCGATCATGGCACGCCTGCAACCTAAGAAAGTACTACAGCTAGAGAAGTTAAAGGATCTCACTAAATGGATGCGCTCTTTTTCCTGAAAAGGTTTTTTAATGAGGCACCATGTCGAGACAAAGGAAGAAGAAAATTCCCACATGTATATATTTGCATTTTTCTTTGAATAAAGTTTATTTAGATATTCTACAAAGATTCCAAGACGCATTAATCTGAAGTATACATCGTCCGATTATAAAGCAACAGGTCGGCAGAAAGTGAAAAACAAATTCACTGCGCGACCACGATAAAGACAATCGTCCGATAAAGGTGAAAACGCGATTCACCCAAAAGACGATCTAAAGACGCCAACCATTTTCTACAAATCGGCAAAGATGAACACAAAATAATGTAAGAAGTTATCGAAAGCAATCCAAAAAAAAAAGAACCTGACGAGGTCTTACGGATAGCTAATATAATAACTTAAAGACTGGCCAACGTTCAGAAGTCGGACCAAGTCAACCCAAGTTATAAGTAAACCCTGGAAAGAGGTCTGGCCAACCCTATTAAAGAGGATTACTTTAACTTAGAAGGGCCTGACATAACAAAGTCAGCCCAAAACTAAAAAGTTATACAAGTAGTCCCTGAAAGAGATCTGACAAAGATCCAAGAAAGAGGACTACGAAAAATAACTTAAAGGAGACCGACATAACGAAGTCGGACTCCTGCTACTGAAAAGTTACACAAATAATCCCTGAAAGAGATCTGATAAGGATCCAAGAAAGAGGATTACACTTAAAGAAGACCGACATAACGAAGTTGGACTCCTGCTACTGAAATGTTACACAAGTAATCCCTGAAAGAGATCTGATAAAGATCCAAGAAAGAGGATTACACTTAAAGAAGGCCGACATAACGAAGTCGGACTCCTGCTACTGAAAAGTTACACAAGTAATCCCTGAAAGAGATCTGATAAAGATCCAAGAAAGAGGATTACGCTATAACTTAAAGGAGACCGACATAACGAAGTCGGACTCCTGCTACTAAAAAGATATAACTCAGAAGAGACCGACCTAAATGAAGTTGAACTCCTACGAACAAAAGTAATCCCTGAAAGAGACCTAACGAAGGTCCAGGAAAGAGGATTACAGAAATAAAGGGAATCAACACAAAGAAATCAGTTGGGGAAACATCAAAAATACCTACAAAAACGAAAAAATAAGTCGGATCCACACAAATACAGAGGATCCAAGCTACAAAGTACGAGGCAATCCAAAAAGGTCAAATTACAAGGACCAGCATTCTCAGAAAATAGAAGAAAATATCTTGATATGATCTACAAATTTTTAAAGCCTCGGAGACCATCAAAAAAGGATAACAAGCTACTTTTGTTTTTCAAAAGGTTGCCAAGACAAAACAACCAGAAAACGTCAGCAAATAAATAAAAAGTTTTAAAGAGCCCACAAGCCGAGCCAACTAACATGAGAATCCAGAAAAAGATCAGCAAACAACAGGAGCATCATCAGGACAAGGAGAAGGAGGACGAGTCTGAAAAGGCACGGCATCTACAGTTCCATCCTCCCGGTTCAGAACTTGGCAATCCGAATCAGGTGCAACCGGAGGAGCAGAGGTAGTCGACACTTTGGCAGAGGACACAGGAGGAGGATCAGCGTCATCATCACCCTCGTCATCAGGGACAATCTTGCCATCTCTGACAACATTATCTAAACTGAAAAGGGTGAGATCGGCCTCGGGAGCAATGACCCGAACTTGCTCCTTCAAGTTCTCATAAGCAGCAGTCACGCTGCCGACGAGATGACCTTGGAGCTCAGAATAATCCTCCCGAGCACTGTCCGACTCCTCCCTCAGACGCATCACCTCCCGATAAGTTGTAACATCACTATCTTTATGCATCAGAGTTGTGTCCTCAGCCAACTTCAGAGAAGCCACCAATGAAAGGGAACTCGCCTTCTCATTCTCTAGATCCTTCTCTAACTTGGTCACCTTTAATTCGAGCTCCTCCTTCAGCCCCTTCATCCGGTCAAACTCTTGCTTTGCCTCCTCCATAAATGCCTTGGTGGCATGAAGAGGGAGACTTTGAGCAGTCCGGTGTATAGCGGCCGCCATAAACGCCATCTGAACGTGATTCCGGGCCATAAATTCCAAATGATGGAGGATGGACACATCGTCCATCGAAAGGGTACCATAGGGCCCAATTTGTTGATCTATGAACTCGATGGCATTGAAGTCAGGGGCATTAAGGTCGAAGGGCTCAACCGTCTTTTGTTTTTTACTTGGAGGGGCAGCAGATGGAACGGCAGAAGCAGGATGAGGATCCACCAAGCGGACCCGAGGTGTCAGAATCGCTTTTTTCACTATGGGGGAGCTCGGCACTGGTGGCTTCTCGCGCACTTGGGAGGACCCCTCCCCATCCGCCTTGGCGGCAATGTTCCTGGCAGCAGTCGCCTTCTGCGCCCTCTTAAAAGCCTTCATGGATTCGTTATTTTTTATTACTTCTGCAAAATAAAACAGAAGTCAAGCTACAAAATGAACAAGTCGGAAATACAGCTACAAATAAACATAAACAGATAGCAAAGATACCCAGTTCAGTTTGAAGAAGAGAAGGGTTGGTTAGAAATCTCTTTGTATCAAGATGGGGAGGCTGACCCCAGCGCTCTTCCAAAACAGTCACAAAGGCCCGCTCAGCCTCATCCAACATGTCCCAAGAGTACCTGGAGACCCTCACATCCTTTTGCCATTCCAGTGGAAAGGCAGGCTCATCATTTTCGTCCAGAAAAAAGGGCCGAGCTCCTTCAACAGCTCGGACCTTGAAAAAGTAATTTTTAAAATCACGGAATGACTCGTCAAACATGGAAAAGACCTTCTTTCCTTGGGTAGAGCGGAAGGAGACCCAAGCTGCCTTCTTTTTTACCACTCTGGGCTTAGTCAAAACAAACAGATAGAAAAAGAGAGATTGGGAAGCAGGGATACCAAAACCATTGCACAACAATTGAAAAATCTTTATAAAACCCCAGGAATTAGGGTGAAGTTGAGAGGGGGCAATATTACAAGACCATAACAGGTCGGTTTCAAATTGAGTAAAAGGAAGAGTAATACCCAGCGGACCAAAGAAAAAGTCATAAACATAAAAGAAAGGGCAGCCATCAACAACCCGAGTTGAAAAACAGACTCTCTCGTCAGAAGAAGGAGGGACAAGTTCATAGTTCTTCTCATCACCAGAATTGCTACAGACACTATGAAACTGCCTAAGTTGAGCACAAAACTCAGAATCAGCCAGCGAGACACACAGGAGAACCATGGAGTCCACCCAATCGGCCATACCCGCAGGAACCTGGGAAGGCATCTCTACAACGTTATTTCGGGAAGACATGAGACCAACTAAATCCTACAAAAAAGAAAAGAAGAGTAGATTACTTAAAAACATCTCGGACACGGGTCAAAACATCTCAAACGAACGGATTGACCAAAAAAGGGAAAAAAACCCCGAGACTCAAGAGAAGAAGTCTTGGAGCATCCCTTGGGGGCAGTAAACAAGAAGGGTCCTCAAAATTATTTCTACAATCTACATCTCGGCACTCATCAGAATAAAGTCCAGAAAAGAAAGCAAAGGAAGCAAAAAAAAAAAACACAGGAAATCCACCCTTCTAACAGTTTTATCAGAAAAAGCATTACTCCTACAGTTTACCAACACTACCGCTACAATCCATCAGAACACCAAAAAGACCAAAGGAAAAAACAGCAAAGGCACAAGCTTTTCAAAATCAAAACAAAGATCATCATCCAAAGCACAAATAGAAACAGCGGCAAACTGCAAAAGAAAAAGATTCAGGCAAAACAAAAAGATTCGCACCGAAAAAGAGAAAAAACCATAGCATGCAACAGAGTCAAGCACAATAAAAACAGAAAGATCCAAACTTTCTCCAAAAAAAAAGGAAAACCCCATCGCAAAATCAGAAATAAATGAGGAAACACGAAATGGGACTAACCTGGAGAATAGAAGAAAACCTCGAAGAAAGCTGAAGAGCAGAAGCAACAAAGCTACCCCCTCGAAGTGGAAGAATGCAAAGACAGAAGAAGAAAATGTGGAATCAACCCTCTTCCGAAAAACGCAGTAGCAGAACAGACGTCACAAAAAAGAAACTACAAAACTCTGGGCAAGAAACAGAAAATGAGAAAGTAAAGGGAGGAGTTACGGAGAAGAAGTGAAAGAAGAGAAACCGTTTTTTGATTGAGAGATTCAAAATAAAAGCCAGGAGAAAACGGGGCAATTAATACCAATTAATGAAGGTACTAAACCCTTTCACATTCCCAAAGTAAAGCGCTGATATAAAAATGCGCACCTTTAGAAGAAAACGTTCTACATTCAAAGGATTCTACAAAAAAGAAGAAATCGACAAAATGCTTGAGTTCGGCTTCATCATGAAAGGATCGAAGTCAAAAAATTCGACCTCAACAGAAAAACCGAGCTCAAGCAGGGGCACTGTTCATACCCTGGGTCGAGCTGTCCGACCCGGGATGTTCTACAGACAAAGCAACCGACCTCTTCAGGTCAGGACAACCCGACCTCTTCACAAAGAGCTCGGACAAGTCACAGGAAGGCCCAAACAAAGGGCCCAAATAAGAGGAACACGTCCCAAATCCTAAGGCGGCCCAAGCCTACAGAGAGAAGGGCGGTTCCCTCAAAGATAAAGATGACCTCACTTAAAGATAAGATAAGATAACTAACTTATCTTATCCACAAGAAGGCCACATCTCACCATTATAAATACACTGGAGCACCCAGGTATAACTCACACTCTGATTCTACTCAATACCTGTTTAATACCCTTGCTAACTTAAGCATCGGAGTCCCTTGCAGGTACCCCCCACCCTCCGGTGACAAGGGATCAGCAGCATTCTCAGTTCCACAAGTCGGACACACCAGCTCCGGCTGCTACACACCTGCCGGACACGTCGGCTCTGACCAACACAGAAGATCTCGTCCGAGATCGACCTACAGTTTCAGGTAACCCTCGGAACAATAACGCTGGCAGAAAGAACAAGACAAAAGAGGCTCATGAAAAAAGAAAAAATTGTTCCAACGGATTCAGAAACATCAAGTGAATCTCAAAACCAGTGCAGTTTGAATGGTTCTAATTAACAATATTTTGTTCAACTGGTTTAAAAAAGCAGACACTACTTCTTTTGAATGAATATATGTCAACGTTAATGTAAATGTTAAATCTAATGTATGGATCTAATGACAATGTATACTGATTCAAGATGAATTACTACTTGTCTTGTTATATACCTGTTCGAACTGCCTGGCTGCTGTTTTGTTGCAGGTTCACAGTGAAATAGATCAAGGTGATTACCAATACATTATGAACTCCAAAAGAACACAGTGAACCAAAATTACTACAATGGGCAAATCAAAAGGTAGAAACACACTGAATCCATAAACACTGATCCCTAAACCAAAATACTAAAACCAGAATTCTGAACACTGAACCCTGAACCCATAAACCCTAAATCCCTAAAAACCCTAAAACCTAAACCCTGAACCCAAAAAACACAATGAACCAAAATTAATGCAACTGGTGAACCAAAAAAGTGCATATCGCAGCATAACATAGATCTAATTTTAAAAGAATGCTACTATCAGAACTCTGAACTCTGAACCATGAACCAAAAAACAAATTCTTATTATTCAACTTAGAAATTAATATACTAGACGAATCGAAAAACTACATATATCAATATAGAATTTCACAAAAAAAAGTGACTATTCATTAAAGACTATCAACATTCAGAAATTAAACCTGCTATAACCATGGTGAACTGAAATTTGCTCATGGGTGAACAAAAATTTACATTAATAAAAACTAAAACTTGTAAAATCCTATCTTGGATAATTCATTTTTGGTGTATTGTAAAGAGTGGAGCTTAACTGAATCAATGATCCAGAGTCTAAAAGGTTCAACTACAAAAGACATAATTAATTGTATATTAGGAAATTGAACAATTAAATTTTGACTAAGCAAAAGCAAGTCAATTTTACCTCGCTTGGAGCTGTCTTTTTCTTTTTCTTCATGGCATTTGAGATATTTTTTTTTTCAGGTTTGATCCAAGTCTGTTCTTGGGCCGACCTCTTGTTTTGATACGTGGTGGGCTTTGAAGATCATTCACATTGCTTAATGTTGCTTCTTCGTGGGTTAACAAACTTTTTTCTTTCATTCTCTCTTGATATTCTTCCATTTCTGCTATGACCTTGTCAAATGCTCGGTGCAAAATTCCAGTCAACTCTTCAGACTCAGATGTAAATTTACATATATTGTATGACCAAAACACCAATTCGTCAAATCTATTACTTCTTGGCTCCAGCACAGGTTCATGTTGGTTGCTCTTGATGTGTGTATGCCTCCTCTTTATGTTCTTGCTCCAGCGTTCTAATATGTATTTAGGTGCTACGTTATCCACTCACTCAAAGCGTAGAATGCTTAGGAAATGGCGGCACAATATGCCCCTAGACTCAAACAGCAAGCAATGGCATTTTACATCTCGTGATACTGCGTCATAGGTAATGACAAACTTATTGAATGTGGAGTTGGAAACCTGCTCTATGACTTCATATGATGTGAGACCTAGGGTGGAATGCATTGATCTTGTGATACAATTCACTTTACCTCTAAATTGAGCTTGAACTTCCCTGAAATTCTCATGGGTATATACACACTGAAACTGTGCCTCTATTGCTGATTTTGTTGTACACGATATCACAATGTGAAAATCTGCAGCATCGAATTCTCTCTCTGCTTGTTCTTTGCTTGCGAGGAAATTGTCGTATTGCTTCACAAATTGTCTCAAGGAGCTATTCTGTGTGATAAACTTATTGAAAAACGAATGCATGCTCTCACTTCTTTGTGTACTTCTCATCCCAGCCCAAAAGTAGTGATCCAAGTAAATCGGAATCCATATATGCCGATCCTCGTACAGCTCTGTAAATCGAACCGAATTTATAAGTTGTGGTGAATCGAAAACCGTGCATGCTTTTGGGTAAAAATTATTCAAATTGAAATCTCAATTACCTGAAAGCCACTTGTTGCCTCCGAGAGCATACTTTGTGAGGAAATCGTTTCAGTTTCTGTCAAAATCGTCTTTCGTGTACGAGTTCCAAACAACATGGCTCATCTCTTGTTCAATATCAATGTGTCCCTTGTAGCCATTTAGTTTGCTTGGGATCTTCTTCATGATGTGCCAAATACACTAGCGGCGAATTGTTGTTGGCATGCATAGCTCAATTGCCCTTTGAATCGATGCACATTGATTGGTAAGAATACCTTTTGGTGCCTTTCCTCCCATGCAACGTAGCCAACACTCAAATAGCCATTTGAAAGATTGAATGTCCTCATTTTTCAGCAACGCACATCCAAGAAGTGTCGATTTCCCGTGGTGATTCACACCAACAAAAGAACCTAAAATTAAATTGTACCTGCATAAATAACAAGCACACTATGGTGAACCGAAATATGTACAGCCACTGAACATCAAAAGTATCTTTGAGGGAAACGAATACCTATTTGTGTCATATGTTGTATCAAATGAAACCACATCTCTGAAATAATCGAATGCAGCTCTACTTCTTGCATTAGCCTAGAATGCATGTTTAATGCAGTGATCGCCTTCAAGGTTGAGCTCAAAGAAGAAATTTTGGTTCTTTTCTTTCATTCTTACTAGGTACTTCCCAAATTCTTTGGCATTGTCTTTTTCTAAAATATTCCGTACTTCCCTTGTGATGTGATTCCTTACATATTTTTCTATAAAACCTACTTCACGGTAGCTGTCAGCTGCTGCCACAAATGATTGGTAGGTTTTGCTCGGTCTGATTCCAGCTTCCTCGTGGGTTTCAATGGTGCGACGCACGAACATGCTAAGCTCCCTGTGTTGTTTGAGCATCTCAGCCTGGTCTGGACAACAAGGATGTGAGTGATTCAAAACAACTTTGGAAAATGTCCAAAGACCAACATCCTTCATTATGTGTACGTAAATTTTGGCCGGACAATTTAACCCAGCTGAAGGGTTTATCTTCAAAGTTGGAGATATCTTTGATTTCCACCTCCTCTCTCTAGAGCATACAATTAGTTGATTCTTAATCTTGTCTCCATCCCGAGTCGTGTTCCTTATTTTGGTGGAAAAACTAGCAAGTTTGGAATAATGTTTGTAGAACTTTTTAGCTTCTTTTAGGGTCTTGAAAATCATTCCCACCTTCAGGACAAATTATACAGTGAACCAAAATCTTAATTATGGTGAAATAATTATATAGTGCTTAGGGAAGAAAACAAAACATATTGGTCTAATTTTTGTTACACTGCTTTCTACGTACCGAACTGAAAATATGAAAGTGATGAACAAACTCTTTAGTACTTACCGAACCAAAAACTTTCTCAAATTTACTCAGAGTTACTCATAGTTAATGACACTCACAATTACTCGCAGTTACATATTATCAATTGATTTGAATTTAATTCAGATGTAGTCACCTCAGTCGATTCAATTCACTTCAAATAAAATTAGCAATTTCATTCCATTAAATTCGATTCAGAATTCAATAATCCAAACCTTATCAAATTGATGCGTTTCAGAAGAATAATCCAAATCGCAGTCATTGAATTGATTTGAAGTTGATTCATTCATTGTTTCAACTCAAAAGTGCAGATCGAAGAAGAAGATGAACGACTAAGCTAATTGCGTTGAATCAATCCAGATCCATAATGCATAGAAGAAAAATGCGAAAGAGGAGAACAACAAATTTAATTAGGTTGAAGAATAAAAAGGAGAACAGGAAGAAGAAGAAGAAGAAGAAGAAGAAGAAGAAGAAGAAGAAGAAGAAGAAGAAGAAGAAGAAGAAGAAGAAGAAGAAGAAGAAGAACGCGAAAGAGGTTTACGTTGTATGAGAAGGTTTGCGTTGAGAAACATTGAAAAAGCAAAATAAGGATTCGTTATATATATTATAAGTGGCGCGTGTAAAACAAACAGGGGTGTGGGGCGTGGAGTGAAAGTTACATTGATACCATCCATGTAATTTTTACATGAATGTAGAGCTTTTCCCATATATAATATAGAGTAAATGATAAATAGGTCACTAACCATTTTTTCCACGAACATTTTTGTCTCTGACCATTGAAAAATATTTTTAAGTCTCTGACGTCTTTAAAAGTTGGACGGATCAGTCCCTCTATCTAAATGCCTCCGTCAGACCCAACAAAAAAGTCTGACGTGGCTCCCGTAAGGCTTGTCACGCATACGCATGGATCACGCGTATGCGTCACCTGGTAGACTTCCCTCTCACACACGCGTATGCGTCGCCATGAATTCAGCAAATCCTCATTTCTTCGTGAATTCTCCACTTTGTATGCTTTTTTTCCATTTCTTTCAAGCCATTCTTACCTTTAAATCACTCAAACAAACATATCACGACATCAAATGGGAGAAAAGTAAATTAAATTTAGCAATTTAATAGCCTAGAAAGCATGTTTTCAATCATTAAGCACACTTAGGAGAAATTCACAAAACCATGCTATTTTAGTGAATAAATGTGAAAAAAGTTGATAAAATCCACCAAATTCAATACAATATAAATCATAAAATTGTGGTTCATCAACTTTCCCACACTTAAACATTAGCATGTTCTCATGCTAAACTCTTGTGGTTCATCAACTAATATGCAAAATGCGTCTACCTATTTGGTTAAAAATGAATCAATCTCCAAGAACATATATGAACAAGTAGGGCTAATATAGTATGATGATTTATGAATTCCACTAATTCAAATCTCAAAATGAGGTATAAATATATTTGCAAGAAGAAAGCTTGTGAAAGGAAGGAACAAGGGATTGAACATCGAACCCTCACCGGAAGTGTTTGCACTCTAATCTCTCTAGTGTTTGAGAGTCAATTCTCTCAATTCTCTACTAATCTTGCTTTCTAAGGCTTGCTCTTCTTCTACCAATCAACATATATTCAATGCATGGATATATCAAGAGGTCTTTTCAAGGGTTGTAATGGGGTTAGGGTTAAATTGAATTTACTTTTCTCTCATTCGATGCCTTGATATGTTTGCTTGAGTGATTTAAAATTTTAAAGGCAAGAACGGCTTGAAAGAAATAATGGAAAAAAAGCATGCAAAGTAGAGAATTCATAAAGAAATGAGAATTTGCTGAATTCATGGCAACGCGTACGCGTGTGTTACGCGTGAGAGGGAAGTCTGCTAGGCGACACGTACGTGTGACCCACGCGTACGAGTGATAAGCATTATGGGAGCCATGTCAGACTTTTCCGTTGGGTCTGACGGAGGCATTTGGATGGAGGGACTGATCCGTCCAATTTTTAAAGACGTCAGGGACTTAAAAGTATTTTTCGATGGTTAAAGACAAAAATGTTTGTGGAAAAAAGGTCAGGAACCTATTTATCCTTTACTCTATAATATAAAGTAATTCATGATAAAACTTTAGTTATTGGTAAATCCTTTTTCTCCATTATACATATCAAAACTAAAACCAATTTTTAAGGTTAACTTTTTGATTGATGATGCAACTCTAATTTGAAATTTTATTTTATTATTTATTTATTTGTTTTTTTTTGCAATTTCGTCTACTTAAATCTCTCTCTCTCACACACATATATATTGTAAAGTATCAAAATATAAAGATGATCTTAGAGAGATGGAAAGAATTAAGAGAACTATAAAAGATTGTATGTGAGTGAATGTAAATATTATTGATTACTAAATCAGTATGAGCAAGTATACAAAAAGTGTTATGGTAAAGTATCATTTTTATCCCCAACATTTGTGGTAAGTCCCAAAGTTGTCTTTAACGTTTTAATCATTCAATTTAAATCTCTAACGTTTCAAAATTGACTCAATGTTGTCCTGCTGTTAGGAATCGGTTAACAAAATTGACGACGGGACAAAATTGAGACAATTTTGAAACATTAGGGACTTAAATAGGATTAAAACGTTGAGGACAAAAATAATACATAGAAATAAATTTTAGTTTTATCCTTCAATAATATCAATTTTTTACTGTACATAGTATTCAATTATTTTTTAGTCACATCTAAGTAAATTACACTTATTCAAAATCGTCTCAATTTTGTCCCGCCGTCAATTCTATTAACGGATCCTTAACAGCAGGACAATATTGAGCCAATTTTGAAATGTTAGGGACTTAAATAGAATAATTGAAATATTAGGAATAACTTTAGGACTTACCCCAAACGTTGGAGACAAATGTTAGGAATAACTTCAGTTATTTTTGTTAGTTATTTAACTACCTTTTCTCATATATTTCTCTTTAAATTTACGGTCTTTTTAAAAGAGACATTAAATTTGTCTCTGAAACGATAAAAAATAACAACTACAGTGATTTTGTTAGAATATTAGCAAGTTGATCACAAACAGGAATATAAACTACATGTAGTTTTTTTTGCTGTAACTGTTCTCTTACTAGATGAAGATCCAAATCAAAGTGTTTGATTTTATTGTGAAGGATAAAATTAGCTGCAAGGAAGACAACACTAATGTTATTACAATAGATTGTAGAAGTCCGTGTACATGGTATCCTTAGTTAAGTTAAAAGATTTTGTAACCATATAATGTTAGTCACAGATGCAATACTCCTTGTTAAATTTAAAGAATTTATAATACTTATTGGATGATATCCAAACATTATTATGTTGGGTTAAAAATCTAATTATGTGTTTGATTTGTTTGTTTATTATGCAGGAGATTATTGAAATCAAAACAGACCCAATAACAAAATAACATTAACCTAAAAAAGTCGAGGCCCATGATAAAAGAAACCAAAGTGGCCTATAAGCATTCACTCATTCATGACCCATGTAAATAGTTGCTATCAAAGGAAAGAAACTCCACTCTTCTCTAAACCAAAAACAAAGCAACTGAACTCATTCTCTCTCTTCTCTTTTCTCTTACATTTATGAAGAAGTCATAAAAGAAAGAAAGAAAAAGAAAGTCTAACTAGAGTTTAAATTAAAGAAGAAAAAGTGAATTACCAAATTCAAGCAAGTCAAAATCTAGGGTTCAAAAGTTAAGATCAAATCAAGAGGTAAATTAGAAAATATTTTTTATCTTGGTGTTTCATTGGTAACTTGTTGAGAATGTTCTCCTCCCACAAGCACCAAACTGGAAATTTGAAGAAAGCGGAGGCTTTGAAGCTCTGTTACGTATCAAGGGTCAAGAATAAAACTTAGAGTTAAAGCATTGATGAATGGTTCAGATCCTTGAAGAAGATTAAAAAAGGATGAAAGAGAAGCAGCAAGGTTTGTTTGCATGTTAGCTATAATCACTGCTGCTATCTTTTGTGCTACTGTTGCTATGATATTTGGGGAAGAAGAAAGTTAACTGTTCAAGCCAAGTTCCAAACTTTGGAAGCTTTACTCTTCTATTAAAGGAGTAAACAATCAGAGATTGATTCAAAGAGTGAGCACACAGTTTAGGTTCTCGTAGCTTACAATCTATTTTATTTTTCTCTTTCAGAGTTTTGCATTAAATTTTTTGTTCTTCAGTGTTCATCTTTTCTTTATTTTTTTACAATGAAAAAAGACATTAAGTGAGGAATCAGTAAAAGTCATTAAGAGAAAAGGTAAAGAGAGATATAAGAAAAAGTTAGAAAATTATGTCAAAGCTCTTTTGTATGTTTTTTTCGTTTTGTACACATGATCTTGAGGGGATTCCCATACTAAGTTGGGTGAGCACTTAGTGGTTAAAAATCTAGGGAGTGAAACCTAGTCAAATCTAGCTTGGGTAGAAGTTGGGTTTGTCCCAAATAGGATTGGGTTGAATTCTAGAAAAATTGGTATTTGTAATCTTTGTGAAAGATAGTGAAAATTTCTCGATAGTTGTGAGAGATACTAGATGTAGGTCACATTGCACATGGTGGCTGATCCAGGATACATGGCTGTGTAATTTTCTCTTTTCTACTCTTCTTCTATTTCACTTTGTTAAGAGACAAAATAAAATGTCTTCTGTATTGCTTATTTCTGAAAAGTCATAGCTATCCAAAAGTAACTAGTTGCTCTATTTTTGAACGCTTCATGAAGAGACAAAATAAAGTTGTCTCCTGAATTTCATCTTAACAAATGCATCAACAACTAACAATTCCAGTCAGAAGCAAAAAGCAAAAAAGATTCAAAAAGAAAGCCATAGATTCAACTCCCCTTCTCTAGACCATTCATAAACCTTCACTCCTAAATTATGCTTCAGCGCTTAATTTGCTAATAGACCGTTGCTTTTTACTTGACTAGACAACAATGTTAGAGCCCAAGAAGACACACGAACCAAATGTAGAGAACCTGTCATCAATATTGCTATCCAAATTAGAGTTTTCAAAGGCAAAGATTTTCAAGTTTATACAAGGTTTAAACACAATTATATGATCAAAAATACTATCAAGATATCGAAGAATTCTTTTAACTCCTTGCCAATGAGGTAATCGAGGTTGATGCATGAACTGTGACACTTTGTTCACAGCAAATGCAATTTCTGATTTAATGAGGGTGACATATTGTATTGCATCTACCACTGACCTGTATAGAGTTGGTTCATCAAAAAATTCACCATCATTGATAAAGAGCTTAGCAATAATGATCATAGGTAGGGACATAGGATTAAAAAAATTCATGCCGACCTTCTTTAATAAATCTTAATATATTTAAATTGAGTAAGAATGTATGAGTCAGAATCTAATTTAGTTGCGATGATTCCAATAAAGAAATTAAATCTACCTAACTCTTTCAAAGAAAAAATTGAGTATAGTTGATGCAAAAGCGATTAAAATATGTTACTAAGATGTCATTAACATAAACAAGAATGTAAATAATTGAAGAAGTTGTAAAGCATGTAAAAAAAGAGAAATTTGACTTGGTTGTTGTAAAACCAAATTTAGAGAAAGTAGTAGAAAGAGTCATAAACTAAAAACATAGAGCTTCTTTTAATTTTTAGATAGACTTGTTGATTCTACAAACCTGATTTAAATCTCCTTTAATAAACAAGGTGGCTGCTACATATACATAGTTTCATTAAAGACACCATTTAAAAATGCATTATTAAAATTATATTAAAAAATTTTTATTGTTTTAAAAGGTCAATTTTGAGCATAACTCGAATTGTGGCTGATTTTATTACAAGGCTAAAGATATTATCAAAATTTATACCTTTAATTTGATGAAAATTTTTGACAACAAGTCTGGCTTTATATTTTAAAATTAAACTATTAGAATATTTTTTGATAGTAAATACCCATTTACATCCAATTACATTATTATTGGATGGAGGGTTGACAAAAGTGTAAGGTACCAGAATACAAGGTTGCTCTTAGAGAAATTGAGAGAATTAAGAGAGCTAGAGAAGATTGTATATGAGTGAATGAAAGTATTATTGTTTACTTAATTAGTATGAGTAAGTGTACAAGGGATGCTATGTAACTGCTTTATCTCTTATACCTATATTGATATATAATATGATGTCATTTTCAATTTTTCAAATTTTTTTATATAATTTTTTATTGAGTCAAATTATATCTAATTTAAAAATAAATTTAATTAAAATTTTATCCAAATTTAAAATTTAGATTTAAAACCTATTGTAGAATAGTCCATTATTCTTAATTGACATTTACAATTCTCAATTATCATATTGTTATTCAAATATATTATGTGTATATAAAAAATTAGTCATCATATATTTGTATATAATTATATGTGTTGATTTACACATTTTCAATTTGTATTTCATATTTCAACATATATTATATAGTTACTGATTATATTGGTGTTTATTTTTTGTATGCATGTGGTCTTAATACTAGCAAAGAATACAAGAATATTTCATTTAATCTTGTTGACCAATGCTTTAATTCAATCATTATAATCATAGAGTCTAAATTCATCTAAATTTGACAATTTTTTATTGACTAATAATTAATTTGACAATTCAAGTATTACCTAATATCCATTTAACTAGCATGTGTCCTAAGATATTAGGCATTCGAAATCAAAGTACAAAAAATACTTTGTCAATTACCATGATATAGTTATACATGTCTAAGAAAATTCTAATATTTTATTAGTTTTTCATGAGAATATAATACGTTAAATTACTCTATTAGTCCCTATAATTTCTCAAATTTATAATTAAATCTCTACATTTTAAAAATTTTTAATTGAGTTGTTACACCAGTTTTAAATATGTAATTAGATCTTTTTATAGGAAACATAACAAAAATGTTTTTCATATATCTCACACCACTGGAAAATATGCCTCGACATATTTCGTTAAGTTAAATATTTTTCGACAATAAAGATGTGAGTATAAATTTAAAACTGGTGAAAGATATTAAGGTAATTATGTAATTAAAGAGTGAGATAGAAGAAAAAGTTTGAATCAAGAAGTATTAACAGAATCAGGTAGCTTATGCTTGTACTTATTGTGTGCATACTTTCTATAAATAGGTTATGCAGTTAGAGTGAATCAATTGTATTATCTTTTTGTTATTCTTTATAGTTGATTAGTTAGAATGAGATCTCAATATTAATTACTTGTAGAGCTAGGTTATGTGTACAACTCTCAAGTATTGATTCTATTTTCTTTCAGTTATTCACATTATTCATTGTATTTCTTCATCATTAAGCTATAGATATAGATTTTCTATATAGTATCACGAGATTTTGGTTCTTCAAATCATGGATGATGATTCTAAAAATTCAAATCTTGAAAATTCAGCAAACTCAAATTTTGAAAATTGTGGTAGAAATCAGAATGCAGCTGTCACTCCCAACAACTTTTCTTTTCCATCATAAATTTTCAATTTGTGTCCCTTCAATCTTATCAGTATAAATTTGATGAGAAAAATCACAAAATATGACAACAACATGCCATTGCAGCCATTAGAGGTCAAGATTTAAAAGATCAACTACATCGTTAAGAATCAACTTAATACATGCAATGATTACAAAATGATTACAATTTGAAATAATGATTTTTGGCTTCTATGGATGCAGACTTCAAAAATAAACTTGTTGAAATTTCTTTCGACTATGAAATGTGGCATAAAATTCAGAATACTTTGTTGAATCCAACAAATATCGTATAAAGCAACTCAATGCACAGATCAAGATTATCAAAAAACATGGATTAATAACCTCTAATTATATTGCCAAAGTAAAAAACATTGCAAAATCCTTAGCAATTTTAGGATCACCTCTTATACTTGAAGAACATGTAGATGCTCTTTTGGAAAGTTTGATTGAAGAATATCAAACTCTTATCTACACTGTTAACTCTAAACGTGAATTATCCAGTCTTTGTGAAGTGAAAACTCAAATTCATATTTTTTATAATATGCTTGATAAGTTTTGAAAATCTGATTCTTTCATTATGCAAGTCAATTTAACACAAAGTTTCTTTTCTTCAATGCATAATCGTAGGAGATGATTTACTATAAGAGATTATGGTGGAAGATTTAATTGTGGAGCTAAATCTTTCTTCACATCTAATCAACTCTAATACCAATTTTGTGGGCGTTTTGGCCATATTGTATGGCACTGCTTCAATCGCATCAATCAAAATATTTTATCTCCATCCCAAAATTATCAAAATGTACCATTATCTCAAGTCAACAATTTTGGGTTTTCTTTTACATATTCATAAAACACCAGTATCACCACCAACACCACTATCACTAATACCAATTTTTCATAATCCTAAGCATTTATGGCTGTACCATCCTCAGTGGCTGATCCAGGTTGATATCTAGATATTTGAACTTCTTATAATGTAACTCCAGACTCCTCAACATTCTTATCAACTTTAAAGTATTCAAGACCTAATTAAGTTTACATAGAGAATGGTACAAATTTAAAAATTTTAAGAATTGAAAGTTTTTTGTTATATTCACATGATTCACATAGATATTTTTCTTTATGTGATTTAATTCATGATCTTGAAATAACAAATAACTTTATTATTGTAGCAAAATTTGCTAAATACAGTCAAATATATTTTTAATTTTATGTACATATTTATCTTGTTAAATGTGAATTTACCAATAAAGTGTTACTATAGAATTATAGACATAGAGCATTTACAAGTGTTATAATGTAGCAACTCTAATTTTATCTTTATTTTTCTCAAAACTTGTATTTTACATCTTTAAATTTTTTAGAGATGCGAGACAAAAAATTTGGCCATACATCAATAAAAATTGCACTCACCCTCTTGTCTCAATGTAACATTTCAATTCAGAATAATAAAACTGATCTGAATCAAATTTATGTGATAAATGTATGAGGGCTAAGATACACAAACTATTATTTCTTAATTCTAACACTACATACACTGCTCTTTTGCAATTGGTTCTTTCTGATGCTTGGGGTTCATCCCTTTCTATTTCTCATAAATACTTTTAGATATTATGTAAACTTTCTTGATATCTATTCTAGATACACTTTTTTATTTTTGTTACAAACTAAGTCACAAATTTTCACAACTTTTAAACATTTCAAGTTATACATGGAGAATTTGATAAGCCACAAAATCAAAGAATTCCAATATGATAATAGAAAAGAATACATATCCAAATAATTCATTGATTTTCTTGCACAAGAAGGTATTTTATAGAGTTATATTTGTCCATATACTCCTGAACAAAATGACATTGTAGAGAGAAAACCTAGGCATGTCATCATAGTTGTCAAAATTGAACCGATAATCGAACCAATTAGGCTACTAGTTTACTAGTTTAATTGGTGGTCACTGGTCGAACCGATTAACTCGGTTCCATATAAATAAAGAATAAAAAATAATAAAAAGCTTAAATTTAAATTTTAAAATATATATCTTTACTAATATTTTAAGAACAATCAATTCTCAACAAATTATAATCAACAAGTTATAATTCGGTTATTAATTATTATTAAATAATTATATAAAATTTTAGAATTTTTCATAATAAATACTTTAATTTCATTTTGATATTAAATCAACTATTTTAATTTGCATGTTTATAATTAAAATTAAAATAAATTAAATAGAAGTAAACTATTTGATGAAATATTTCTATATGTATTATGATTGCATATATGATAATAAGAAGCACAACAACTTGATGGTTGTTCATGCATGTTGTATTCCAAAAGAAAAGGGTTTGAATCTTATTCAATTCATTTTGAAAAAAAGTTCCAAAATCATAAGCATTGCAGCACGGTGAACTTTCAGAATGGTGGGGCACTAAAAGAACATGCATTACAAAAGCGTTGGATCATAGTGGACTTGTAGAATACTAGAACACTGTAGAGCATTGGAGCACAGTAGACTTGCAGAGTAGTGGAGCACTGAAGGAACACGCAGTACATAAGCATTGATTATGGTGGACTTACAGAATACTAGAGCCTCGTGGAGTAATGAAGGAATATGTGGTACACAAGTATTAGATCACGGTGGACTTGCAAAACACTAGAGCACTATAGGTTCACCTACATCTGCGACCCGAGCAGTTCGCTCGGTCTAGTTTTTACTGGGTTTGATTGATTTGTGCCAGTTCTTTACCTGAAATGGTCCTAGCCTTTGACTGGATCGATTTAGGATCTGGTTCATCAATTTTTTAGTCGAATCAGCCATTCTAGTCCAGTTTTAACAACTATGCATCTCCTAGAGATGAGCTTACCTGCGTTATCTACTATTGCAATGCCTTTAACCTTTTGAGATGTGGTAGTCTTAACTGCGGCACATCTCATTAATCGCATACCAACTCCTAATTTAAATAACAAATCACCATATGAGTTGTTATTCAACATCAAACCTGATTATCATAATTTTAGAATTTTTGCTAGCACTTACTATCCATTTCTTAGACCTTATAATAAATCTAAACTTGATCTTAAATCTCATAAATGTATTTTTATTAGATATTCTAACAATTCCAAAAGTTTTAAATTCTTGTCCGCCTATAGTAGAATATATATAACTAGGCATGCTATGTTTGATAAAAATTCTTATCCTTACAAAGAATTGTTTGTGCACTCTAATTTATTTAACACAAAAGAGACTCAAAATACTACTCTTGGATGGTATAAGTTCTTCCTTGCAACCTATATCTGCTACTTTACCTTAACAAGATAACATGCATTTGCAATCTAATAACACTAAGTCACTAACACTCATTATTCACTGTTTGTTGATCATGATTCTATTACTACTACTCACCCTAGTTTTGTCCCAGAAGATAAATCTTCTAATAATTTAGTGCCAATTTCTGGCATTGAAATTTGCTTACCCCCTATTGATCAATCCACTTTTGATCAACCTCTACTAGAACCTCTATATTGATACTAAATTCCCTCCTAAAATTAATAATCTATCATATGCAAACAAAGTCCAAAATTGGACATCTTAATCCAAAAGCCTTACAACTATTCCTCCACAAGAAGTGCAACCACCCAAAAATTCTATTGCTGTATTGGCCATTTCTCACTACAAGGAGGCCATACTTGAAGAATTTAATGCTTTAAACAAAAATAAGACATGGAGTCTTGTCGCTAAATTTTCAAATGCTAAGATAATTGGCTGCAAATTAATTTACACCATCAAGACTCCCTGATGTACAAATTTAAAAATATAAAGCTAGATTAGTAGTACAAGGCTTTCACCAATCTGAAGATTTTTCTTTGAACAAGTTTTCTCTCCTGTTATATGACCAACAACTATTAGAATTATCCTTAATATAGCTTTATCTCATGATTGAGTTATTAGACAGCTAGATTTTAACAGTACTTTTTTAAATGGAGACTTACATGAAACTATTTACATGTATCAAATAATTGGCTTTTCTAGAGATGCTAAAACTCATCATGTTTGAAAACTGAATAAATCTGTTTGTGGACTAAAACAAGCTCCTAGGTAATAGTTTTTAAAATTAAGTGGAATCTTGCATTTTTTTATCCTAGTAGTACTAAGTTAGATACTTCACTCTTTGTTAAAAATAGACCAACTTATGTTTTATATATTTTATGTTGTGTAGATGATATTATTTTGACTAGTAATGATCCAAATTAATGTTATGATATAGAAATTGAATACGGTATTCACATTAAAAAATCTTGGCAATTTGTCTTATTTTCTTGGAACTGAAGTTCATATAATAGAGTCAGGACAATTATATCTTTCTAAAAAAATACATACCAAATTTGCTTTCAAAATTAGGGATGAATGAAGCCAGTCCCATGTCCACTCCAATGATATTCTCTTTGCAACTTCTATTTATTGGCTCTAAAAGGTTTGATGATCCAAAATTGTTTACATGAGTAGTTAGTACTCTTTAGTCTATGACTATTACTCATCCAAATTTAAGATTTACAGTTTGAAAGTTGAGTCAATTTATGCATAATTCCTTGTTGGCTCACTAGAATATTGAGGAATCTCCAAGGCACTAAAGATCCTAGTTTGATCGGGCATAAGTGCACAGATAGCAGACTTTATGGCTTCTCAGATTCTGATGGGTTGTAGATTTAGAAGATTGCAGGTCAATTTTTGGATATTGTGTTTAGTTGGACACTAACTTGATCTCATGGTCTTGTAGGAAGAAAACAACCATTTTCAAGTCATCCATAGAGGCAGAGTTTCGTAGCTTGGTAACTTGTGAAGCAGAAATAATTTGGGTGAAGAATTTCTTACATAAGTTGAAGATTAATTTGATAAACTCCCACCATCTTCTGTGACGATATGAGAATTGTCCTTCTCATGGCAAATCCTGCAAAATTCCAGATTTTTTTTGGGAAACTAGATAATAATTTATTTATGATTTATTATATTTATTTAATATTATATTTCAGAGATTTTTTATACATAAATTAGGCAATTTCTTATTTATAATTTAAAGCTTTAGTAATTGAAAAGTAATGAGAATTTTATATGCTTTAATTTGAATATTAAGCTTTTTAACCTTAATTTATAAATAAAGAAAAATTATTTTAATTATCTCTAATTTTTATTGAATTAGTAATTATTTGAAAATAAATTTACAAGTTGATAAAAAATGGTATTTAAGATAATTATTTTGTATTTAAATTGATTTTAAATTGTTACTCTCTCATTTTATTTTATTAAAATTACTACACTATCTTAATACCAAAATTTCCAAAAACTAACTCTAATTTACCACCACAACAGTCGCTACTCACCCCCAATACCCTCACCCAACAAAATGAAGAAAGAAAAGAGAAGGGGGACAACAAGAGAGCTGAGGGAAGAAAGGGAGAAGAAAAAGAAAGAGAGGAAGGGAGGGATGTCCCACCATCACTGTCGCCGCGTTGGAGCTCGCGATCGAGCTGCCGCCATGCGTCGCCATCGTCATCAAGAAGAGGGAGAGAAAGAGCCACCACCACCGCTACCCTTTACTGCCGTTGAGAAGCGTCACTGGTGCGCGAAATTGAACTCCGCACAACTGAACTGGCAAGTGCACCGAGTCGTCCAAGTAATACCTCAGGTGAGTGAGGGTCGAATTCCATGGAGATTGTCGGATTGAGCAAGCAATGCCTATCTTGTAAATCTTAGTAAGACGATTAGAAAAGATGGTTATTTGTTTGAAGGTATAAACAAAATAGTAAAGAATGAAATACCAGATTAGTGTAAAAGCAATGACAGATATTCAGTTAAGGCTTTGGAGATGCATATTCTTGCCGAATTAACTTTTCTTACTGTCTACTTCAATAACGAATGATTCATTCAATGGTAGCTGTAATTGACTAACTCATATAGCATCCTCATCAAGTTAGTCTCTTCTAAACCATAGCAGTCCACCATATTTGAGCAACTTATGTAGCATCCTCATCAAGTTAACTCATGGCTTCCCACTATAGCCGAAGGTGAAGCACTAAGCAATCCACTCCCCTTCGCGATCCTACTCAAAATGCCATAGACAAGGTCAAATCTTCCAGATCAGGGAACGCTGCTTCTCAGACTCTAGCCTTAACGCCACAGAGACCTTAGTAACCCACGGTCAACGAGACTTTCACATATCCAAAGGCACCCATGCACGCTCTTGGAATCTGCAGTGCACTCTCTAGCTGTGGTTCAATGCTATCCAGGTCAGGACTCACACGGAACCCATGTAGAATAAGGATGATTGTCACGGTTCATCCTTAATTCATGAGATGGAGACTAAAAATGTACAAGAGAATAGAATCAAACGTGTATTGAAATAGAAACAGTAATATTATTAATCCATGAGAATCAGCAGAGCTCCTAACCCTAACTTAGGAGGTTTAGTAGCTCATGCTTTACAGAAAATAATGGCAAAATGTACGAATGGACAAAGATCCCTAACAGTGGTGATTTTCATTATATATAGACTAACCTAATAGCTAAGAAGTACAAAAAATATGATTGACTAGACTAGGGGTGCAAAAATCCATCCTTGGGCCCACTTTGGTTGAGTACTTGGGTTGAGCTTGGCGTCTAACTTGAGAAATGGGCATTGAACGCCCATTGAGGGTTGATTGGCACTGCCTTATGCTTTGGTGGGCGCTGAACGCCCTAAAAGGTGTGGTTCTTGGGCGTTCAACGCTGACTTCTCTCCTTGGGGAGTTGAATGCCAGCAAGGGGGTAACTCCTTTGCGTTCAACGCCCAATATGGGCAGGTTCCTTTAAGAAAAAGTATAGATCGTTATATAATGCTGAAAAGCTCTAAAAGTTATCTTTGCAACGCCATTGAGAGCACGTCATTTGGACCTCTGTAGCTCGAAAAATGCTCGTTTGAATGCATGGAGGTCAGAATCTGATAGCATCTACTACGATTTCCTTGTCTCTGAATTAGACTTTGCCAAAGCTCCTCAATTTTAGCCAGAAATTACCTGAAATCATCATAAAACACAACAACTCAAAGCAGAATCCAAAAATGTGAATTTTTCACTAAAACCTATGAAAATATAATGAAACTTAAACAAAACATAACTAAAGCAGTATGAAAATGATGCTAAAAAGCGTATAAAATATCCGCTCATTAGAATACCAAACTTAAACTGTTACTTGTCCCCAAGCAACCAAAAACAAATTAGGATCAGAAAGAAGAGAAGGATGCAATAAATCTCAGAGTTTTCAATGAAGCTCAGTTCCAATTGATGAGCGGGACTAGTAACCATTTACTTTTGAATAGTTTTGGCATCTCACTATTCTTTGAAGCTCAGAAGTGTTAGTGTCTTTATGTGAGTCTTATGGATTAAACTGATTTATATTGAATGGATGTGATTATTTATTTGATTTAATTTTTGATTACTTGAATTGGTATCCAGTTGTTGATGAAAATTGTTTTGGAAAGCTTATTTGAATGTTTATACTGAAAAGTGGTTTTATGTTGGAAATTAGATTTTCATATAATATTTATATTGAGAAAGGGGTTTTGTGTTGGAAATCTGACTTATATATTTATATTGAGTAATGATTTGATTTTAAAATTGTTGCAAAGAGTTTGAGAATTGTAGTTTGGATGGAAACCTTAAAAGGTGGTAAAATCTGGGTTTTAGAGGAGGTGCTATCGAAATTTTCATAAAAATTAGATACTTTGTTTGAAGTCTTATTTGGAAAACTTGGGTTAAAGAATTATTTTTATTTGATTTTTATTAATTATGGAAATGATTGTATTTTTAGGGTGTTTTTGATGAATTTTAAAGTAAGTGTTCCAAAATAAGTGATTATGTTTCAATTGAGATTTTGATTGGAAAGTAAGAATGCTTTGAATCTTTTTGGAAAGAGTTTTTTTTTTAATTTAAAGTGAAGTTAAAGTTAGTTTTGGAAAAATTGGTTAAACAAATAAGTTCGTTTGATTACTTTTAGTTAAAGAGTTATGTTTTGAAAAGTATTTAGTGAATTTAAAATATTTGATTTTGATTTGGCGCAATGAATTGATTTCTGAGTCTCTTGAGAATGTTTTAAACTTAGAAATGAAATTGAAATTGGTTATGGGAATTTGGTCAGATCTGAATTTCGTCCAAAAGGACCTTTTATTTTTTCAAATACGGAAGGACATAACCCAGTTATGGCCTCTCCTTTCAAAACCAAAAATGTAGATGAAGCAGTCGCCCCAAAAGATATCAAAAATCTTATTGAACAGGCAAATTACACCAATAGGTTTTTACAATGTATGGGTGACAACCTTTCATCTTCAGGAACTCTTTTGTCTTCAAAAAATATCCATGAAACTTCTATTTCCAAAACTATTGAAAAACCCCTTTTCAAACCTTTTAAAATGAGTAGCAAAGCAAAACAAAGTCTTAAAACCTATATTTTAAAACAACAATCTAGTGATTTAGAAGTCATGCAAAAGATCGATCAATTTCTAAATCGTCTTACTACTGTCCCTGAAACTCCTACAAACTCTGGTGAATCTACCTCTTGCATTCAAACTCGCTCATCCAAAGCCATTAATGCCCTTGGTCATGATTTCAATGAATCTTCCTCTGAGCAAAGTGATGATTCAGGCAAGTCATCCCTCAAAGTCAGCCCTATTATGACCAACACTCTAACCAAGTGGAAGGGTTTAACCAAACCCTCTGCATATGGTTATAATCGAGTATCAACACCGGATCTAGCTCTCGAAGAAAGAGAACTAGGTTTTGTCAGCTTCAATACCAATAATGTCTATGAATGGAACATAGATGGCAAAACCGAATATAATATCATGAGTATGCTTCAGCATATGACAATGGTAGGCACAGCCTACCAAGCTGCCCATGAAACTTCTGAAGAAGCAATAGCCAATATTATTGTTTCTGGGTTCAGTGGTCAACTCAAAGGATTGTGGGATAACTACCTTTCTGATAGCCAAAAACACTCAATCTTTTCTACCATAAAAGTCAATGATCAGAACGAACCCATCATTGAAGACGACGGGGAACCTATCTCTGATGTTGTCAACACCTTAATCTTTACCATAGCAAGCCACTTCATAAGCGATCCATCTCTTTGGAAAGATCAATCTGCTGAACTGCTTTCCAATCTCAGGTGCAAAACTTTGTCTGACTTTCGATGGTATAAGGATACCTTTCTTACTAGGGTCTATACCAGAGAAGACAATCAACAACCTTTCTGGAAAGAAAAATTCCTTGCTGGACTCCTCAAATCCCTAGGAGATAAAGTAAGGGACAAAATTTGTAACTTAACCCCAAACAGGATAATACCCTATGACAAGTTAAGTTATGGTCAACTCATTTCTTTTATCCAAAAGGTTGCTCTGAAGATTTGTCAAGATGATAAAATCCAAAGGCAACTTGCTCATGAGAAAACCCAAAATCATATCGATCTGGGAACTTTCTGTGAACAATTTGGTCTTTCTGCTTGTCATCCAAGGAAATCTAAAAGACCATCCAATCGAAAAGTTTTTAAACCTATTCCTGAAAAGAATTTCAGAAGATCCAAAAAAGGTTTTCAAAAACCTAAAAATGAAAAAGGTTTCTAAAAGAATTTCCAAAACCACCCACAAAAAAACCCCATTATTTGCTATACATGTAAGAAACTAGGACATATTAGCAAATACTGTCGGTTAAAAGAAATGATTAATAATCTAAACTTTGATCCTCTTATTGAAGAACAGATTAATAATCTTTTGATAGAAAATTCTGATGATGATTCTGACCCAGAATCTTCGGATGATATCAATAACATCCAAGTAGATGACATTGAATCATCCTCAGATTCAGATGTCAAGCAAATTAATATTTTATCCAAAGATCAAGATCTCTTATTTGATGCTATTGAGGCTATTGACAATCCAGAACAAAAGAAAGACTTTCTTTTGAAATTGAAAAGATCTTTGCAAAAGGAGAAAAAACCCAAAAATTTGGTCCTTAACAATAAATATGACGTCAAACTTATTTTCAAAAAATTAGAAAAACAAGTTATTCATCGCATAACCATCCAGGATCTCCAAACAGAGGTTAACAACCTTAAGAGAGAAATCCAGGAAATCAAAAGAAATCAAGACGATCATCAAATCATTCTTTCGTAGATAATGCAACAAGAAGAGTCTGATGATGAAGAACTTGATTCTCTTTTAAACCAAACTGAGTGTTCTAAGAAACAAGAACTTGATTCTCTCAGAGCTTCTCTCACTAACTTCTCTCTATGTTTGTAAAATTGAAGGGTGCCTCACAATGAGAATGAGGCCTCCTTTTATAATTGAAAGTTCTACTGTTTCTACAGTACAGGTTATGTTAACCGGTACTATTTCTACAATACAAGTTGATACAATTTTTGTTCTCACGGGTTTTGAGATTAGAATCTAATCTTCTCCTAGGTTTATTCCAAAGCAATCGTCTTCATTTTGATTGTAATCACTTGATGACTCTACTGATGAAGTAGGATCTTCTTTGTGTTTTTTATCTTCTTCGATCATCTACATGACTTGTTGAAGATGTTTTGCTAAGGTTTCTTTTGATTGGGCTCCTGCAAGGGCTGCTGCAATTTGGGCTTTTTGGTTGAGGAATATTAATTCTTCATGGTCAAATGGTTTGGTAAACTTAGGGTGTTCATTGAACCATTTTCGAACTTTGTCCGGGTGAGCCATGGTTGCATCGAACTGAGACCACCATTTGACATAGGCATTTCTTTGAAGCATAGGTGGTGCCTTTGGGTGTTCTTGTTTGCCATACCTGTACTGCCATGAGAATATCCCGGCCAGGAAAAATACAGAGAAAAATTGAAGATCTATAGGAACGCTTGTTTTCTGTTGGTCAAATTTTTTGGTGAAAATTTTGAACCCCTCATCGGCAGGTGGGGGCAATATTTCTGGTAGAGGTCTAAAGTAATCCCACCATTGGGAAAACCAGTTTGGGAAAAGATAAGTAGTATTTTTCTTGAAATAAATAAGCTAAGAATGCCTATTCTAATTGTTTTGTAACCAAAATTCTCTTGTCCAGGCATCCACATAATCTCAATAAGAATATCTTATTGGGTCAAAAAGTTGAGAAAATTTCTTAGTGTTGTTTGGATTTCTATCAAATTGGGTAAGGGTAAGTACTTTTAGGATTTGAATGGTCGAATGAGATATGTTGGCGGTATCTTTGGGGTCTTTGTAGTGTTTTATTGAGACTGAGTCTGAATCCACTAGTATGAACTCATAAAACTGTCTAGTTTTGTTTAAGGCTGCTGGTCTAAAATGGAATCCTGGTGGAAAGACTTTAGAGATAACTTTAAAAGGTGATTTTTTCCAAAATTCAGGTTCCATTAAGAGGACAGATGAGAACTTATTTTTCGAAATGTATGTGGAGTATTGTTTTGGTTGGGTGTTTAAGGGCTGGGTTTGTATTGACTGAGGTAGTTTTGCTTGGGCAATTGTTTTTCCTTTTGGGTCATTGCAAACGGTTTTTTAAGCTGCCATTTGTGAGATAAGTTTGGTAAGGTCTATTTCATCTTTATCTGAGCTGTCACATATATATGCCCAGGATTTTTTATGGAGTTTTGATAGGCCTGCATCTTGTAAGGCCAACAAGGTCTGGATTGGCAAGGCATAATCTGGCTTTATTTGTTTGGCTGTTTGACTACTTGGGGGTTGAGTAGATGACTTAACTATATTTTTTTGGCAAAAATTTGTTTTGATTCAAGATTTTTGACATCATTTTGTAACACTTTTTTAGCCGATTTTGAAGGTTGTGGTAGGCTTAGAGAAGGGGGGTTGAATCTATGCCTTCCTTTTTAAGTTGCTGTTATGACCCTTTTAAACAAAATTACAACTCTGATTCTGTTTGAACTCAGCAGCGGAAATTTATGAGACAATTTATTTTTTCCTCATGAATATCAGAAAACAGAACTCAGCAGAGAAGAGAAAAGCGAACACTAGCATGTATCCTGGTTCGGTTGCCTTGTGCTATGCAACCTACATCCAGTCTCCTCCACAATTATGGAAGAATTTCACTATAGTTAACAATATTACATACACCAATTTCACACTCAAGTTCTATCCTAAGTTGACATTGGCTATGCTAACTCCTAACTATTCACTCTTAGTGCTAACCCAACTAAGAAAGGGATACCAACCAGGTACAAGATACAAGACACTTAGCCAACCTAAAGAAATCAGAAAAATAACTCTAGGCTTTTCTCTCAAGTGTATCACTCAGCCTTTTTCACTCATGGCTTTTACTTGAGCTTTCTCACAATGCCTTTTCTCACAAGAAATTACAGAAAGATAAACTTGGAAAAGTACATTACAATCAGTAAAACATGAAGGAGATTGACTTCATCAGCAGCCTCTTTGCTATGTGCAAAACCAGATTTGCAAACCTCAGATACAGTTCTTCAGTGTTGGCCGAATGCTTCTTTGAAAGAGAGCATTATCCAAGTAGATGAACTTTACAGAACACAACTCACAAACTCTGGTTTTCTCTCCTTGCCTCTGAATGAACAGCAAGCTTCTTTTTATCTCCTTGCATGTTGCTTGGTTCTTCTTCCAAGGTCAACACCTTGAGCCTTGAGCTTCACCAACCCACATGTTCACTTTTCTTCTCTAATCCTCAGAGTAGAAACTTTTCCTCTGACTTCCTCATCTTGACCGAAAGCCACAAAGCAGTAACCATAGAAATCTTCTCATGGTCAACTTGATCTTAGCCATTGAAAAACTACTTGGTCCCCAAGTATCACTTGTGTCCGTAGATGTGAAGCAAAATAGGGCAGAGAACAACTTTCCCTTGAATGCCATTTTCGGATAGAGCAGAGAGTTGGAAAGAAGAGAAGAAGATTTGATGCAAGCAAGATGAGATGGATTACCTTTAACCAAAGCTTGATTTGGTTTGGATTTTCTGTTTTAGCTTTCTGTGCTTCAAGCTTAAATTTTCTCTCTCTTGCTTCTTTGGTTACTAGCTTAGGGAGGAAGCTTTTTCTCTTTCTCTTTCTTACTTTTCTGAATCCTTGATGTGACTTGATTAGAGAGGAGAGGAACGTTGCTTCTAGTAATGCAAGATGGTGGGAAATTGAAAATCAATTTCGGGCTTGGATCGGGATCTTCTTTACTACAGCCCCTTGGTGCCTTGCTTTGCTTCTTTGATGAATTTTGCTTGAGATGAATGACTTGGGCTTGTCTTTATTTTTTACTTACTATTCAGCCCATTAGCTGATATCTTTTGTTTGATGTTGGGCTGCTGCAACTTAATTAAGGCCTGCAACATAATAATAAATAATTAGCAACATATACTCATTAATTAATTTATCAACACTAATTATTTATTTTGCCAAAAATAATGTTTGTCATCACTAATTAATTTAGTTAATTTCTTAACTCAACAATCTCCCCCTTGATGACAAACATAATTTAAGCAATAATCAAAAGGAAATATATTTGAGTAAGGTTTAGAAACTCCCTTTGATTTTTGTCATTTGCTCTTATGTTGCTCCCCCTTTCCTTTTCAAGATTAGCTCCCCCTAAATTTGTGCTTTCCTCTTTGTTCCTAATTTTCTTTGATTTTAAAGAGAGCACAATAAAGAGCTAAAATATATTTATCTTGGCTAAGGGATATCAGTTAAGCAACATCACATAATCAGCCCAACATCAAGCTAATACCTTCAGCAAACTGATTCAACATGTGAAATCAAGTATTAATGCAACAAAAATCCCAAAAGAAGTACTTGAATCTATTATCCTATTGCTATTACTCCCCCTTTTGTCATCAAGGGTGGATAATAAGCAAGATCAACAAAAACAAAGTCTTGCATCCTGCAGAAAAGAGTTAGTCTATAGTGCAAAGTACTGACTAAACTACCAAAGGTGCAGCAATATCTAGAGTCATTACAGTCATCCAAAATAAAACAGTTCAAAAGTAGCTAAAGAAACAGAATTTATGAGACAAAAAGAGAGCAGCAGCAGCAATTTTTATGAGACAAATCCTAGGCATCAGAACCATTTCCCTCCGAAGCATCTTCCTCCTCAACATCAGTGGCAATGTCTTCATCATGTTGAAGATTATCGATGAAGGTCATCAGCACAGCCACCCTATCCCTTGATTTCTTCAGGAAGTTCTCATGCTTGCTTGCTAGCTTCCTTTGTTCCTTGCTTATGGCAATCATGTGATTTGATTGTGATACAAACTCTTGAGCGACATCCTTGACCACATTCAACAAAGCGGATTTCTTCCCAGTAGAAATGGAAGTACCCTCAGTGGAAGGAGGAGGAGAGTCATCTGGGATGTACTCTTCATCATCATCATCTAGAACCACTTTCTCAGATCTAGTTGGCCCTTTTTGCTGTTTCACTGAACCACCCCCTTTTAGGTATGAATGTTTGTTTTCATAATCCTCATTTGACAGGTCAACACCAAAATTTTCAAATATGCAAGTTAAAAACATGCCATAAGGTAGTGCTTTATCTTTCACACTTCTAACAGAATCAAACATGTATCTAGCCATCAAAAAGGCAAAAGAGATTTTTGTTTTAGTGATTAGGGCATACAAAATAAGTGTGTTCATGTAAGAAATCCTTTGATATGAACCACTTTGAGGAATTAAGATGTGGTTGATAATACGATGCAACTGAGCATGTTCATATCCTAGGGCTTTGTGAGTGGGTGTGATGCCATCAATTAAAGAAACATGTTTACAAGTGTGAGTCAGAGCATCATGGTAAGAGATACCAACACCTTCATCCCACTTCACAGATGTATAAGCACACGGCCCAACATCAGTGTACTTCAAGGAAGCACTGATGGTTTCATTATTCAAGATAATGTCTCTGCCCTTAACATAAGAATGCACACTTCCTTCATGGTAAGTCATGTTTTCATAAAATTCTTTGACTAACTGAGGATAAACAGGTTTTTTGATTTTGAAAAGGTGATTCCAGTCTAAAAATTCCAGATTTTCAACAAAAGGAAAACCTTTCTTTTTCAAATCAGGTAAATCAGCAAGAAAAGAAGGACATAGATTACGGTACTGAATAACTCCCTCATAAAAGTCATGGTTCATGGCAGATTTGAAACGATGGGGGTTATAGTCTGAGTGAGATGTCATGAAGTGTGATTTGTGAGCAAAAGGGTCAATGTCGGGTTCTCTAACAAACTTGAGAGGGAGATGAGGATTACCTCGTTGAGAACGCACAGGAACCGACCTGGATTTGGGTTGTGTTGGTTCGGGAACAGGTTCATCAGGCGCCGGACATTTGCCTTTGGAGGAGCTAAGCTTCGCAGAACCAGGTTTTAAGGAGCCTGGCTTGGAAGTTGTGGCCTTTGGTGGTGGTGTCGGCTTGGTAGGAGCAGGTTACCTCAGTGTAGTCTTGGTCCGTGCCATGGGAGAAGTGCGAGGAGGAGAGGTAGGAGGAGAAGGTGATGGAGTAAAAGTGGTGTCTTGAGAACGAGTTGATGTTTTAGGATATCCTGGAAGTTTATGGATTTTCTCACGCGGTGCTCTTTTGGCAATAACTTTCTTCCCCATTTTTGGTTAGATTTAGGCTTTTGATGGAAGAGAGACAGTGGAGTGAGAGGGAAGAAACCGAAGGGTTGAGGAGAAGTTATGGAGGGAAGAGAGGGAGTGTTGGTAACCGTACCCAAAAGTGGTTTTCCAAAACCATGCAACTGCATCACTTTTTGAAATGACATGAAAAGACCTGACCTCATAAATTTAAGATTTGATTTGATTTGAATATAACAATAGGAAATGAATTTTAAATTTTGAAAAACCAAAAAAAAATAAACTGAAAATCTTTTTGGATTATAAACATTAAATGAAAAATTATTAAAAAAATAAACACACAGCCCATCACCAAAAAAAAATGTAACATTCACATATGGGCCCAGAGATAGTTGGATTTAAGGAAACACAATGGACCACTCTAGATCTGATTTTGAGGTTGGCCCAGATTGTCTTTCATTTGAAACAAACCCAGAACACGCTGGCTTGATGGAGACGTTCATCACCTGCCCAGAATTGTCTCATACCTGTTTATGAGACAAAAATCTCCAGTAAATACATCAGCAATTTTCAAATAAAGAATCATAACTCAAAATTCCTAGACAAGTCCTAAGCATACAGAATCTATCCTCAGCTAATGGTTTTGTAAAAATATCTGCTAATTGCTCCTTAGATTTAACAAATTGAATACTAATATCCCCTTTTTGGACATGTTCTCTTATTGAGTGAAATTTCACTTCAATATGCTTCGTCCTTGAGTGCAAAACTGGATTTTTAGAAATATTAATGACACTCATATTATCACACATCAAGGGAATATTTTCAGCCTTTAATTTGTAATCAGCAAGCTGTGTTTTTAACCATAAAAGCTGAGAACAACAAGAAGAAGCAGCTATATACTCAGCCTCTGCAGTGGATAAGACCACTGTTGGTTGCTTCTTACTTGACCAAACATTTAAGGACTTTCCAAGGAAGCAACATAAACCAGAAGTGCTCCTTCTATCAACTCTATCACCAGCAAAATTTGCATCACAATAACCAACTGCAGAAAAATCATCAATCTTAGGATACCAAAGACCAAAATTAGATGTGCCATGAACGTATCTAATGATCCTTTTAACTACAGAAAGATGTGACTCTTTAGGTTTGGATTGGAGCCTAGAACACAATCCAACACTTTGCACAATATCGGGTCTAGAGGAAGTTAAGTACATAAGTGAACCAATCATTCCTATATACCTAGTCTCATCAACATCTTTCTCAATTTCTCCCTTATCTAATTTAGAACTAGGATGCATGGGTGTTCTCATGGGTTTGGCATTTTCTATACCAAATTTCTTAACTAATTCCTTGGCATACTTTTCTTGATGAATGAAAATACATTTTTCAATTTGTTTAATTTGCAGCCCAAGGAAGAAATTAAGTTCACCCATCATACTCATGTCAAATTCACTTGTCATGAGTTTTCCAAATTCAGAACAAAGGGATTCATTTGCTGATCCAAAAATAATGTCATCAACATATATTTGGACTAGAATAAAAGAATCATTAGAGTTCTTGATGAATAGAGTTGTGTCAGTGGTGCCTCTTTGAAAACCATTTTTCAAAAGAAAAGAGCTAAGTCTCTCATACCAAGCTCTAGGAGCTTGTCTTAAACCATAGAGAGCTTTAGACAATTTGAAAATATGATTAGAATGTTCTTTATTTTCAAAACCAGAAGGCTGCTCCACATACACTTCTCTATCTATCACACCATTCAAAAATACACATTTCACATCCATTTGATATAATTTAAAACCACAAAATGCAGCATAAGCTAAGAGAAGTCTTATGGCTTCCATTTGGGCAACAAGGGCGAAGGATTCGTCAAAGTCTATTCCTTCTTCTTGGTCATATCCTTGAGCCACTAGCCTTGCCTTGTTTCTTGCAATGCTACCATCTTCTCCCAACTTGTTCCGAAATATCCACTTGGTGCCGGTCACTTTCTTTCTACTTGGCCTTGGAACCAAAGTCCATACTTGGTTCTTTTCAAACTCAAGAAGCTCATCCTCCATAGCTTTAACCCAAGAAGGGTCACTAAGTACTTCCTTGACGTTTTGAGGCTCTATTTGTGATAGAAGGGCTATGTTGGATCTTTCATTGGCCTTTCTAGTGGAAGACCTTGTTTGCACTCCATGAGAGACGTCCCCAATGACAAATTCCTCAAGATAATTCTTTAAGAATCTCCACTCACGAGGTCTGGTGGACTTGGAGGCAGATTTAGTCACCAAGGGATTCTGGGCGCTGCTGGCCGCAGGATTTCCTTCAGATTCATGGGACAAAATGGAGTTGTCTCTTGAATTTTCAGCATTTGCAGTTTCTGGTTCAGTTTGTTCAGAATTTTCTTTTCCATGATTTTGAGCGGTTTCATCCTCCTTTTGAGCTTGATTTCCTACATCACAATCTTCCAAAATGCTTTGTACCAAGTTAGTATCACAAAATGTAATATGTATGGACTCTTCAATAATTCTAGCATCTTGATGATAAACCCTATATGCCTTACTAGTTGTGGAATATCCTACAAACAAACACTCATAAGCCTTTGGATCAAATTTTTCCAAGTTTTCTTTGTTATTTAAAACAAAACATTTGCATCCAAAGATGTGCAAGTAATCTAAGTTTGGTGGGTAGCCTTTCCAAAGTTCATAAGGGGTTTTCTTCAAAAATTTCCTTATGATTGGTCTATTTAAAATATGGCAAGCTGTGTTAACCGCTTCAGCCCAAAGAAATTTTGGAACATTACTCTCACAAAGCATAGCTCTTGTCATCTCTTGTATGCTTCTATTTCTTCTTTCCACAACACCATTTTGTTGTGGTGTTCTTGGACAAGAGAAGTTGTGAGATATTCCAAATTCCTCATAGAAGGATTCAAACAAATTATTTTCAAATTCAGTTCCATGATCACTTCTTATAGAAGAGATTTTCGAATCCTTTTCATTTTGAATTTTCTTGCAAAAAAGTTCAAAGGCCGAAAAGGCTTCATTTTTGTGTGCAAGAAATAAAACCCAACCAAACCTAGTATAGTCATCCACAATTACTAAACCATAATGTTTACCACCTAGGCTTTGAGTTCTTGTTGGACCAAATAAATCAATGTGTAGCAACTCAAGTGGTCTTTTAGTAGAGATGTCTTCCGTTGGTTTAAAAGAAATTTTTGTTTGTTTTTCCATTTGGCAAGCATCACAAGTGATGTCTTTGTCAAACTTTATCAAAGGCAGACCTCTTACTAATTCTTTCTTTACAAGTTTGTTTATTTGAAACATACTTGCATGGCCCAATCTCTTGTGCCATAACCACTTTTCAGATTCTTTAGAGTGAAGACAAGCTACATTTTGATCCTTTAGTTCATCAAGAGTAAGTCCATACATATTATTGAAACGCTTGGCAACAAACATCACTTCATTTGTCTTTTCATTAACAACACAGCATTCAAGCCTTTTGAAAACAACTAAATATCCTAAATCACACAGCTGACTTATACTTAAAAGATTATGCTTTAAACCACATACCAAAAGTACATCATCAATGAAAGTAGATTTCTCATTACCTACTTTTCCAACAGCAATGATTTTACCTTTACCATTGATGAGCGGATAATTTATACGCTTTTTGGCATTGTTTTTAGGTAGTTTTTAATAAGTTCAAGCTACTTTTAGGGATGTTTTCCTTAGTTTTTATGTTAAATTCACATTTCTGGACTTTACTATGAGTTTGTGTGTTTTTCTGTGATTTCAGGTAAATTCTGACTGAAATTGAGGGATTTGAGCAAAACTCTGAAAAAGGCTGACAAAAGGACTGCTGATGCTGTTGGATTTTGACCTCCCTGCACTCGAAATGGATTTTTTGGAGCTACAGAACTCCAAATGGCGCGCTCTCAACGGCGTTGGAAAGTAGACATCCAGGGCTTTCCAGCAATATATAATAATCCATACTTTATTCGAAGAATGACGACGTAACTTGGCGTTGAACGCCAAGTACATGTTGCTATCTGGAGTTAAACGCCAGAAAAACGTCATGATCCGGAGTTGAACGCCCAAAACACATCATAACTCAAAGTTCAACTCCAAGAGAAGCCTCAGCTCGTGGATTAATCAAGCTCAGCCCAAACACACACCAAGTGGGCCCCGGAAGTGGATTTATGCATCAATTACTTACTCATGTAAACCCTAGTAGCTAGTCTAGTATATATAGGACATTTATCTATTGTATTAGACATCTTTGGTCTCAGTTTTGCTTTATTCCTCATCCTAAGAGGCTATTGATCACGTTTTAGGGGGCTGGCCATTCGGCCATGCCTGAACCTCTTTTACTTATGTATTTTCAACGGTGGAGTTTCTGCACACCATAGATTAAGGGTGTGGAGCTCTGCTGTACCTCAAGTATTAATGAAGTTCTATTTTCTTTTATTCAAATCTCTTCTATTCTTATTCCAAGATATTCATTCGTACCCAAGAACATGATGAAGGTGATGAGTAAATAACCCTCATTATCATTCTCACTGATGAACGCGCGTGATTGACAACCACTTCCGTTCTACATGCAACCGAGCTTGAATGTGTATCTCTTAGATTCCCCAACAGAATCTTCGTGGTATAAGCTAGATAGATGGCGGCATTTATGAGGATCCGGAAAGTCTCACCTTGTCTGTGGTATTCCGAGTAGGATCCTGGGAATCCGGAAAGTCTAACCTTGTCTGTGGTATTCCGAGTAGGATTCCGGTAATGAATGACTGTGACGTGCTTCAAACTTGTAACCTGCTGGGCGTTAGTGACAGACGCAAAAGAATCAAGGGATTCTATTCCAGTAGGAGCGGGAACCAACCGGTGATTAGCCGTACTGTGACAGAGTGCGTGAGCATTAGTTTTCACTGCGAGGATGGGATGTAGCCATCAACCATGGGTGATGCCTCCAGATGATTAGCTGTGCGAGTGACAGCCGCATAGGATATTTTCCCGAGAGGATGAAAGTAGCCACAGCTGATGGTGAACCCCTATACAAAGCTTGCCATGGAAAGGAGTAAGAAGTATTGAGTAGAAGCAGTAGGAAAGCAGGCGTCCTTGAGCTCTACAGCATCTCCATCCGCTTATCTGAAATTCCTACCAATGAATCTACATAAGTATTCTATCCCTTTTATTATGTATTTTCTTTTTATTTTATAATTTATTCCAATAATCACAATTACCCTTTAATCTCCCTAACTGAGATTTACAAGGTGACCATAGCTTGCTTCATACCAACAATCTCTGTGGATTCGACCCTTACTCACGTAAGGTTTATTACTTGGACGACCCAGTACACTTGCTGGTTAGTTGAACGGAGTTGTGAAAATAAACAGTGCCCTAAGAGTAAACTCACCAAAGTATAAAGAACATGTGATCACAATTTCGTCCACCAAGTTTTTGGCGCCGTTGCCGGGGATTGTTCGAGTATGGACAACTGACGGTTCATCTTGTTGCTCAGATTAGGTAATTTTCTTTTCAAAAATCTTTTTCAAAATTTTTCTTTTAATTTTCGTTTTTCTTCACTTTATTTTCGAAAAAAATTAATAAAAATCCAAAAAAAAAAATTAGAAAACAATAAAAATAAAAAATATTTTGTGTTTCTTGTTTGAGTCTTGAGTCAATTTTTAAGTTTGGTGTCAATTGCATGCTTTTAAAAATTTTCTTGCATTTTTCGAAAATCCCATGCATTCATAGTGTTCTTCATGATCTTCAAGTTGTTCTTGATAAGTCCTCTTGTTTGATCTTGATGATTTCTTGTTTTGTGTTGTTTCTTGTTTTTCATGTGCATTTTTGCATTCATATTTTCCATGCATTAAAGATTTCTAAGTTTGGTGTCTTGCATGTTTTCTTTGCATTAAAAATTTTTCAAAATTATGTTCTTGATGTTCATCATGATCTTCAAAGTGTTCTTGGTGTTCATCTTGACATTCATAGCATTCTTGCATGCATTCATTGTTTTGATCTAAAAATTTCATGCATTGAGTATTTTTGTTGTTTTTCTCTCTCATAATTAAAAATTCAAAAATCAAAAAAATATCTTTTCCTTATTTTCCTCCAAAATTTCGAAATTTTGGGATTGACTTGGTCAAAAATTTTCAAAATTAGTTGTTTCTTACAAGTCAAGTCAAAATTTCAAATTTTAAAAATCTTATCTTTTCAAAATCTCTTTCAAAAATCATATCTTTTTCATTTTTTTTTCTTATTTTTCAAAAATTTCAAAAATCTTTTTCAAATTATTTTCAAAATCTTTTTCTTATCTTTATATGTAATTTTCGAAAATTCACTAATAATTAATGTGATTGATTCAAAAATTTGAAGTTTGTTACTTTCTTGTTAAGAAAGGTTCAATCTTTAAGTTCTAGAATCTTATCTTGTAGTTTCTTGTTAGTGAAGTAAGTAATTTCAAAATTTTTGAATTAAATCTTTTTATCTTTTATTTGATCTTTTTCAAAAATTTTATCTTTTTCAAAATTTGATTTCAAAATATCTTATCTAACTTACTATCTTCATATTTTTTCAAATTTAATTTCAAATCTTTTTCAATCAACTAACTAACTTCTTGTTTGTTTCTTATCTTTTTCAAAACCAACTAACTACTTTTCCCTCTCTAATTTTCGAAAATATCTCATCTCTTTTTCAAAAATTATTTTTAATTAACTAATTGTTTCATGTTTTAATTTTAATTACAAACTTATCTCTAATTTTCGAAAATCACTAACCCCTTTTTAAAATTATTTTCAAAATTTCTCTTCTCTTTTCTTCTTCTATTTAATTATTTAATTACTAACACTTCTCTTCACCTCTCTTCATCCAAAAATCCGAATCTCCCTCTTCATTCTTCTACCCCTTTCTTTTTCTACTAACATAAAGGAATCTCTATACTGTGACATAGAGGATTCCTCTCTCTTTTCTTGTTTTCTTCTCTTTCATATGAGCAGGAACAAGGATAAAGGCACTCTTGTTGAAATTGATCCAGAACCTGAAAGGACTCTGAAGAGAAAATTAAGAGAAGCTAAATTAAATTATTCTAAAGGTAACCTTTCAGAAACATTAGAACAAGAGAAGGAGATGGCAGCCGAAAATAATAATAATGCAAGGAGAATGCTTGGTGACTTCACAAAACCAACGTCCAAGTTTGATGGAAGAAGCATCTCCATTCCTGCCATTGGAGCCAACAACTTTGAGCTTAAGCCTCAACTAGTTGCATTAATGCAACAAAACTGCAAGTTTTATGGACTTCCATTTGAAGATCCTTATCAGTTTTTAACTGAATTCTTGCAGATCTGTGAGACTGTAAAGACGAACGGGGTTGATCCTGAAGTCTATAGACTCATGCTTTTCCCTTTTGCTGTAAGAGACAGAGCTAGAGTATGGTTGGATTCACAACCCAAGGATAGCATGGACTCATGGGATAAGCTTGTCACTGCATTCTTGGATAAATTCTTTCCTCCTCAAAAGCTGCGCAAGCTGAGAGTGGATGTTCAAACCTTCAAACAAAAAGATGGTGAATCCATCTATGAAGCTTGGGAAAGATACAAGCAGCTGACCAAAAGATGTCCATCTGACATGTTTTCAGAATGGACCATATTAGATATATTCTATTGTGGTCTCTCTGAATTTTCGAAAATGTCATTGGACCATTCTGCAGGTGGATCTATTCACCTGAAGAAAACGCCTGGAGAGGCCCAAGAACTCATTGACATGGTTGCAAACAACCAGTTCATGTATACCTCTGAGAGGAATTCCGTGAATAATGGGATACCTCAGAAGAAAGGAGTTCTTGAAATTGATGCTCTGAATGCCATACTGGCTCAGAACAAAGTGTTGACTCAACAGGTCAACATGATCTCTCAAAATCTGAATGGATTGCAACATGCATCCAACAGTACTAGAGAGGCAGCTTCTGAAGAAGCTTATGATCCTGAGAACCCTGCCATGGCAGAGGTTAATTACTTAGGTGAACCTTATGGAAACACCTATAACTCATCATGGAGAAATCATCCAAATTTCTCCTGGAAGGATCAGCAAAAGCCTCAACAAGGCTTTAACAATGGTGGACGCAACAGGCTGAATAATAGCAAGCCATATCCATCATCTTCTCAGCAACAGACAGAGAATTCTGAACAAAACAATTCTAATTTAGTCAATATAGTCTCTGATCTGTCAAAGGCCACTTTTAGTTTCATGAATGAAACAAGATCCTCTATAAGAAATCTGGAGACACAAGTGGGCCAGCTGAGTAAGAAAGTTATTGAAATTCCTCCCAGTATTCTCCCAAGCAATACAGAAGAGAATCCAAAAGGAGAGTGCAAGGCCATTGATGTGATCAAAGAGGCCGAATACACAAGGGAGGAGGGGGACGAAAATCCTAGTAAGGAAGACCTCTTGGGATGTCCCTCAAGCAAGAAGGAGTTTCCTATTAAGGATCCAGAGGAATCTAAGGCTCATCTAGAGACCATAGAGATCCCTTTAAATCTCCTTCTGCCATTCATGAGCTCTGAAGAATATTCATCCTCTGAAGAGAATGAAGATGTGACTGGAGAGCAAGTTGCTCAATACTTAGGAGCTATCATGAAACTGAATGCCAAGCTGTTTGGTAATGAGACTTGGGAAAGTGAACCTCCCTTGCTCATTAGTGAACTAGATACTTGGATTCAGAGAACTCTACCTCAAAAGAAACAAGATCCTGGCAAGTTCTTAATACCTTGCACCATTGGCACCATGAGCTTTGAAAAGGCTCTATGTGATCTTGGGTCAGGGATAAATCTTATGCCACTCTCTGTAATGGAGAAGCTGGGGATCATTGAGGTACAACCTGCCTTGTTCTCATTACAATTGGCAGATAAGTCCATAAGACAAGCTTATGGAATAGTGGAGGACGTGCTAGTAAAGGTTGAAGGCCTTTACATCCCTACTGACTTCATAATCCTAGACACTAGGAAGGAAGATGATGAATGCATCATCCTAGGAAGACCTTTCCTAGCCACAGCAGGAGCTGTGATAGATGTCAACAGAGGTGAGTTAGTCCTTCAATTGAATGGGACTACCTTGTGTTTCAGGCACATGGCCATCCCTCTGTGAGAAAAGAGAGTAAGCATGAAGAGCTTCTCTCAGTTCAGAGTCAAGAAGAACCCACACAGTCAAACTCTAAGTTTGGTGTTGTGAGGCCACAACCAAACTCTAAGTTTGGTGTTCAAACCCCATATCCAAACTCTAAGTTTGGTGTTGGGACTCCACAACATTGACCTGATCACTTTGTGGCTCCATGAGAGCCACTGTCAAGCTATTGACATTAAAGAAGCGCTTGTTGGGAGGCAACCCAATTTTATTTATCTAATTTTATTTTATTTTGTTTCTTTGTTATTTTTGTGTTTTATTAGGTACATGATCATGAGGAGTCACGAAAAAAATCAAAAAAAGTAAAAACAGAGTCAAAAACAGAAGAAAAAATTTTTTCACCCTGGAGGTAGCGCAGACTGGCGTTCAACGCCAGTAAGATGCATCTGTCTGGCGTTCAACGCCAGAACAGAGCACCATTCTGGCGTTGAACGCCCAAAACAAGCAACAACCTGGCGTTAAACGCCAGGATGGTGCACGAAGAGGACAATCTGGCGCTGAACGCCAGAAACAAGCATGAAACTGGCGTTCAACGCCAGAAACATGCATTACATGGGCGTTGAACGCCCAGAACGTGCATCAATGGGCGTTTGAACGCCAGAATGATGCATGAAGGCATTTTACATGCCTATATGGTGAAGGAATGGTGTTTCTTTCACCTCAGGATCTGTGGACCCCACAGGATCCCCACCTCAGGATCTGTGGACCCCACAGGATCCCCACCTACCATATTCCCACCTTCCTTTTAATCCTAATCACACTCTCCTAATCCTAAATCTCATTCTCAATGTCACACTTCCCAACACCCTTCACCAATCACCTCAACTCCTCTTCCCAATTACCCCATTCACCATTCACATCAACCTCCTCTTCCCCATAAACCCCACCTACCCTCATAAAATTCAAATTCAATTTCCCACCCATTCCCACCCAAAATGGCCGAACTCCCACCCTCCCTCTCCCTATAAATACACTTCCATTCTTATTCATTTTCACACAACAATAACCCCTTCTTCTCCCACATAGCCGAACCTACTTCTCCCCCTCTCTACCATATTCTCTTCTTCCTCTTCTACTTTTCTTTTCTTTCTTGCTCGAGGACGAGCAAAATTTAAAGTTTGGTGTGGTAAAAGCATAAGCTTTTTTTGTTTTTCCATTACCAATGGCACCTAAGGCCGGAGTTTCCTCAAGAAAAGGGAAAGGAAAAGCAAAAGCTTCCACCTCCGAGTTATGGGAGATGGAAAGATTCATCTCCAAGAGCCATCAAGACCACTTCTATGATGTTGTGGCAAAGAAGAAAGTGATCCCTGAGGTCCCTTTCAAGCTCAAAAAGAATGAGTATCCGGAAATCCGACATGAGATCCAAAGAAGAGGGTGGGAAGTCATAACCAACCCCATGCAACAAGTCGGAATATTGATGGTTCAAGAGTTCTATGCCAATGCATGGATCACTAGGAACCATGACCAAGGTATGAACCCAAGCCCAAAGAATTATCTCACAATGGTTAGGGGGAAATACTTGGATTTCAGTCCGGAAAATGTGAGGTTGGCGTTTCATTTACCCATGATGCAAGGTGATGAACGCCCTTACACAAGGAGGGTCAACTTTAATCAAAGGTTGGACCAAATCCTTATGGACATATGTGTGGAAGGAGCCCAATGGAGAATAGACTCCAAAGGCAAGCCAGTCCAACTAAGAAGACTGGACCTCAAGCCTGTAGCTAGAGGATGGTTGGAGTTCATTCAAAGATCCATCATCCCTACAAGCAACCGATCTGAAGTTACTGTGGATCGGGCCATCATGATTCATAGCATCATGATTGGAGAGGAAGTGGAAGTTCATGAAGTCATCTCCAATGAACTCTACAAAATAGCTGACAAGCCTTCACCTATGGCACGGCTAGCTTTCCCCCACCTTATATGTCATCTATGTTACTCAGCTGGAGTTATCATAGATGGAGATGTCTCCATTGAAGAAGACAAGCCCATCACCAAGAAAAGGATGGAGCAAACAAGAGAAGTTCCTCACGGCCCTCAAGAAGAACATGAGGAAGTTCATCATCAACAAATGCCTCAAGGAATGCACTTTCCTCCCAACAACTATTGGGAGCAACTCAACACCTCCTTGGAAGATTTGAGCCATAATGTTGAACAATTAAGGGTGGAACATCATGAGCACTCCATCATTCTCCAAGAAATAAGAGAAGATCAAAGAGTAATGAGGGAGGAGCAACAAAGGCAAGGAAGGGACATAGAAGAGTTGAAAAACATCATTGGTCCTTCAAGAAGAAGACGCCACTAAAGGTGGATTCATTCCTTGTTCTTTATTTCTTTCTGTTTTCGGTTTTTAATTATTGTGTTTATCTATGTTTTGTGTCTTTGTTTCATGATCATTAGTATGTAACCATGCCTTAAAGCAATGAATAAATTCCATTAATCCTTCACCTCTCTTAAAAGAAAAATGTTTTAATTCAAAAGAACAAGAAGTACATAATTTTCAAAATTATTATTGAATTTAGTTTAATTATATTGATGTGGTGACAATGCTCTTTGTTTTCTGAATGAATGATTGAACAGTGCATATGTCTTTTGATATTGTTGTTTATGAGTGTTAAAATTGTTGGTTCTTGAAAGAATGATGAACAAAGAGAAATGTTATTGATGATCTGAAAAATTCATGAAATTGATTCTTGAAGCAAGAAAAAGCAGTGAAAAAAAAATGGCTAAAAAGAGTATATAGAAAAAGAAGGAGCAATAGAAAAAGCCAATAGCCCTTAAAACCAAAAGGCAAGGGTAAAAAGGATCCAAGGCTTTGAGCATCAATGGATAGGAGGGCCCAAGGAAATAAAATCCAGGCCTAAGCGGCTAAATCAAGCTGTCCCTAACCATGTGCTTGTGTCATGAAGGTCCAAGTGAAAAGCTTGAGACTAAGTGGTTAAAGTCGTGATCCAAGGCAAAAGAGTGTGCTTAAGAGCTCTGGACACCACTAACTGGGGACTTTAGCAAAGCTAAGTCACAATCTGAAAAGGTTCACCCAGTCATGTGTCTGTGGCATTTATGTATCCGGTGGTAATACTGGAAAACAAAGTGCTTAGGGCCACGGCCAAGACTCATAAGTAGCTGTGTTCAAGAATCAACATGCTTAACTAGGAAAGTCAATAACACTATCCAAAATTCTAAGTTCCTAGAGATGCCAATCACTCTGAACTTCAAGGGAAAAAGTGAGATGCCAAAACTGTTCAGAAGCAAAAAGCTACAAGTCCCGCTCATGTAATTAAATTAATATTCAGTGATATTTTGGACTTTATAGTATATTCTCTTCTTTTTATCCTATTTGATTTTCAGTTGCTTGGGGACAAGCAACAATTTAAGTTTGGTGTTGTGATGAGCGGATAATTTATACGCTTTTTGGCATTGTTTTTAGGTAGTTTTTAATAAGTTCAAGCTACTTTTAGGGATGTTTTCCTTAGTTTTTATGTTAAATTCACATTTCTGGACTTTACTATGAGTTTGTGTGTTTTTCTGTGATTTCAGGTAAATTCTGACTGAAATTGAGGGATTTGAGCAAAACTCTGAAAAAGGCTGACAAAAAGACTGCTGATGCTGTTGGATTCTGACCTCCCTGCACTCGAAATGGATTGTTTGGAGCTACAGAACTCCAAATGGCGCGCTCTCAACGGCGTTGGAAAGTAGACATCCAGGGCTTTCCAGCAATATATAATAGTCCATACTTTATTCGAAGAATAACGACGTAACTTGGCGTTGAACGCCAAGTACATGCTGCTGTCTGGAGTTAAACGCCAAAAAAACGTCATGATCCAGAGTTGAACGCCCAAAACACATCATAACTCAAAGTTTAACTCCAAGAGAAGCCTCAGCTCGTGGATTAATCAAGCTCAGCCCAAACACACACCAAGTGGGCCCCGGAAGTGGATTTATGCATCAATTACTTACTAAACCCTAGTAGCTAGTCTAGTATATATAGGACATTTATCTATTGTATTAGACATCTTTGGTCTCAGTTTTGCTTTATTCCTCATCCTAAGAGGCTATTGATCACGTTTTAGGGGGCTGGCCATTCGGCCATGCCTGAACCTCTTTTACTTATGTATTTTCAACGGTGGAGTTTCTGCACACCATAGATTAAGGGTGTGGAGCTCTGCTGTACCTCAAGTATTAATGAAGTTCTATTTTCTTTTATTCAAATCTCTTCTATTCTTATTCCAAGATATTCATTCGTACCCAAGAACATGATGAAGGTGATGAGTAAATAACCCTCATTATCATTCTCACTGATGAACGCGCGTGATTGACAACCACTTCCGTTCTACATGCAACCGAGCTTGAATGTGTATCTCTTAGATTCCCCAACAGAATCTTCGTGGTATAAGCTAGATAGATGGCGGCATTTATGAGGATCCGGAAAGTCTCACCTTGTCTGTGGTATTCCGAGTAGGATCCTGGGAATCCGGAAAGTCTAACCTTGTCTGTGGTATTCCGAGTAGGATTCCGGTAATGAATGACTGTGACGTGCTTCAAACTTGTAACCTGCTAGGCGTTAGTGACAGACACAAAAGAATCAAGGGATTCTATTCCAGTAGGAGCGGGAACCAACCGGTGATTAGCCGTACTGTGACAGAGTGCGTGAGCATTACTTTTCACTGCGAGGATGGGATGTAGCCATCAACCATGGGTGATGCCTCCAGATGATTAGCTGTGCGAGTGACAGCCGCATAGGATATTTTCCCGAGAGGATGAAAGTAGCCACAGCTGATGGTGAACCCCTATACAAAGCTTGCCATGGAAAGGAGTAAGAAGTATTGAGTAGAAGCAGTAGGAAAGCAGGCGTCCTTGAGCTCTACAGCATCTCCATCCGCTTATCTGAAATTCCTACCAATGAATCTACATAAGTATTCTATCCCTTTTATTATGTATTTTCTTTTTATTTTATAATTTATTCCAATAATCACAATTACCCTTTAATCTCCCTAACTGAGATTTACAAGGTGACCATAGCTTGCTTCATACCAACAATCTCTGTGGATTCGACCCTTACTCACGTAAGGTTTATTACTTGGACGACCCAGTACACTTGCTGGTTAGTTGAACGGAGTTGTGAAAATAAACAGTGCCCTAAGAGTAAACTCACCAAAGTATAAAGAACATGTGATCACAATTTCGTCCACCAACCATCATCTCCAAAGGTCACAAAACCTCCATCATACTTATTTAGTTTGATGAAGTAGGTTGACCTTCTAGTCATGTGCCTTGAACATCCACTATCCATGTACCACATGTCCTTTTTGTTCTTGGATGCTAGGCAAATCTGCATGATGAGTTTCAAGTAGCCTTAGGTATCCAAATTAATTTGGATCCTTTGAAGTTAATCCATCTTGGTTGCCCAAGTGCATTGAAATCACAAACAATATTGTAAACTTTGTTTCCAACAACTCTTTTTTCAATGAAGCATTGTGCATATGAGTGACCAAATTTCTTGCAATTAACACAATGATTTTCTAATGTGTGCTGCTGAAATTGAGGTGAGTTATATTGCTTGAAATGATTAAATGGTTGGAATTTTCTGGTTTTTGGAGGAGATGCATTTCTTTTGACAAATTGATTTTTGTTATAATTATTCCTCTTTGCAAAAATGTTTTCACCAGCCTTTTTTGAATATTTTTACCTTTCAAAAATGAGGTTTTGTTGTAAAATATTGGTTTCTTGAAAGCATCCTCATTTTTTGAAATGTAACCCAAACCTGGCCGGTTTGGACTCGGACAAGTTCTTGGTGAAGGCTCAGTTTCACTTGTGTTTGCTTCATCAAATTTTTCTTCACAAGTTGAAACATATCCGATACCTGATTTGCTCGGTATGGATTTGGTATTTGATGAAGAAGCCACAAATTTTATAGAAGAAGTATTAGAAACTGCATCTTCCTTGGCTATGTAGCCTAAACCAGATTTTTCAAACAATGGTCTTTGACTTGCAAGTAATTTGTCCAAGTTTTTGGAACCTTGAGAAAATTTTGCTAAGTCACCATTCAGCCTTTTAATCTTATTATTTAATCTTTCATTTTCAGCAATTAACTCATGAGAAGGATCCACAATGTGCTATGCAACCTACATCCAGTCTTCTCCACAATAATGGAAGAATTTCACTATAGTTAACAGTATTACATACACCAATTTCACACTCAAGTTCTATCTTAACTTGACATTGGCTATGCTAACTCCTAACTATTCACTCTTAGTGCTAACCCAACTAAGAAAGGGATACCAACCAGGTACAAGATACAAGACACTTAGCCAACCTAAAGAAATCAGAAAAATAACTCTAGGCTTTTCTCTCAAGTGTATCACTCAGCCTTTTTCACTCATGGCTTTTACTTGAGCTTTCTCACAATGCCTTTTCTCACAAGAAATTACAGAAAGATAAACTTGGAAAAGTACATTACAATCAGTAAAACATGAAGGAGATTGACTTCATCAGCAGCCTCTTTGCTATGTGCAAAACCAGATTTGCAAACCTCAGATACAGTTCTTCAGTGTTGGCCGAATGCTTCTTTGAAAGAGAGCATTATCCAAGTAGATGAACTTTACAGAACACAACTCACAAACTCTGGTTTTCTCTCCTTGCCTCTGAATGAACAGCAAGCTTCTTTTTATCTCCTTGCATGTTGCTTGGTTCTTCTTCCAAGGTCAACACCTTGAGCCTTGAGCTTCACCAACCCACATGTTCACTTTTCTTCTTTAATCCTCAGAGTAGAAACTTTCCCTCTGACTTCCTCATCTTAACCGAAAGCCACAAAGCAGTAACCATAGAAATCTTCTCATGGTCAACTTGATCTTAGCCATTGAAAAACTACTTGGTCCCCAAGTATCACTTGTAACCGTAGATGTGAAGCAGAATAAGGCAGAGAATAACTTTCCCTTGAATGCCATTTTCAGATAGAGCAGAGAGTTGGAAAGAAGAGAAGAAGATTTGATGCAAGCAAGATGAGATGGATTACCTTTAACCAAAGCTTGATTTGGTTTGGATTTTCTGTTTTAGCTTTCTGTGCTTCAAGCTTAAATTTTCTCTCTCTTGCTTCTTTGGTTACTAGCATAGGGAGGAAGCTTTTTCTCTTTCTCTTTCTTACTTTTCTGAATCCTTGATGTGACTTGATTAGAGAGGAGAGGAACGTTGCTTCTGGTAATGCAAAATGGTGGGAAATTGAAAATCAATTTCGGGCTTGGATCGGGTTCTTCTTTACTACAGCCCGTTGGTGCCTTGCTTTGCTTCTTTGATGAATTTTGCTTGAGATAAATGACTTGGGCTTGTCTTTATTTTTTACTTACTATTCAGCCCATTAGCTCATATCTTTTGTTTGATGTTGGGCTGCTGCAACTTAATTAAGGCCTGCAACATAATAATAAATAATTAGCAACATATACTCATTAATTAATTTATCAACACTAATTATTTATTTTGCCAAAAATAATGTTTGTCATCACTAATTAATTTAGTTAATTTCTTAACTCAACAGATTTGTAATCTACTCGGACTAAAAATTTTTGGTTGAGTAAGTCAGATTGAAATTTTGTGATGCATAAAACAATGGCTAAATTTTCTTTTTTGATTGTGGAATAGTTTTGTTGAGTACTATTCCAATGTTTGGATGTAAATGCAATGATACATTCTTTATCATGGAATTTTTGTTTTACGATACCCCCATATCCTAAATCTGATGCATCTATTTCCTCTATCTTGAATGCTTGAGGGACAGGTAGGTAAAGGCAAGGAAGATTGCGGACTTTGGTTTTAAGAAATCTGATAATATCAGAATGTTTGTCTGTCCATGGTGGAGGATTTTTCTTAAGCCTATCATGGAGAGGCTTAATGAGATTGTTAAGATTTAGGATGAAATTCGAGACATAATTGAGACATCCTAGGAACCTCTGGAGCTGAGGTTTATCAAGGATATAATCTACAAACTTTTCTGTAAATAAAATTGATCTTTCAATTGGAGTTATTGTTCCTTGGAAAATCATATGACCAAGAAAACAGATTTTTTTTTCTGGAAAAGAACAATTTTTTATTTAGAGACAGCAAGTCCATTTTTTGGGATGATGTACATAAAAGTTTTAACATGCTTGAAATGTTCATTTATTGTAGAGCCTGTCTGTTTTTCATTCTGTTGGGTGTTACTTTTTCTGCTTAAATGTTAAGTTGTGGAAATGAGAAATAGAGAAAATCAGAGAGCTTTTAGGGAGGAGAAGGGGCTTTGTAGTCAAGCTCTAGATAACTTTAAGATGTTGGAATATGATCATTTTTACACTTTGTGGATAATGGTGCGGTGATTTAACAACCACAGACTAACCGGCAAGTGCACCGGGTCGTACCAAGTAATACCTCAGGTGAGTGAAGGTCGATCCCATGAGGATTGATGGATCAAGCAACAATGGTTGATTGATGAGCTTAGTCAGGTAAACAGAAAAGAGTGTTGGATGTTCAAAAAGCATTGAACAATCGTGTAGAAACTAAAATAGTAATAAATGGTTTGGAAATAAAATATGGAGAAAACAGTTAAGGTTTCAGAGTTATCTATTTTTCCGGATTAACTTTTCTTACTAACTATTTTAATCATGTAGGATTTAATTTATGGCAAACTATATGTGACTAGACCCTAATTCCTTAGACCTTTCTAGTCTCCTCTAAAATTCATCAACAGCCAATTCCTTGGTCAATTAATTCCAATTAGAGGGTGATGATCAAATTTCAGTTTATATGCCACAAAAACTCTAATTACCCAAAAATAAAAGGATTATATGTCATGTATCCTGTTAAATCCAGATAACTAAAATTTAGGAGAATATGTTTTCAAGCTGTTGTTCAAGTAAAGAGCTTTTCCAAATTATACAAGAACTCAAATAGAAAGAGGGTCATACTTCCGTTCCACCCAAATTCATAAGATGAAGAGCGAAAACAATTCTTAAATTATAAATCCATACATGAATTAAAATAGAAAAAGCAATAAAATCAATCCATACAAATAGACAAAGCTCCTAACCTTAACAGTGGAGGTTTAGTTGCTCATGGTTTAGAGAGAAAATAAGGATTCAGGTAAAATGTACTGAGTTCCAATATGATGGCCTCCAAAGTTAACTAATGGAATCCCTTTTTATAACTAATTCTAATTAATTTAGAAAAATCTATTTTCTAAAATTAAGTAATATCTTTTCCTAATTTAAAAATTAAATTTGAATTTAAATAAAAATTAATTATAACAATCATCAAGTCTTCAATTGATGGATGGGGACCACTTGATTCCTTCACTCTGCAGCCTATGATCTGTGCTTTTCAGACTGAAAATTGGGTCAAAAGCAGCCCAAAAATCGCCCCCAGCGTTTTCTGCACGTGGCGCATGTCACGCGCACGCGTTGATAGTCTTTTCCGCGTGTCACGCGTACGCGTCAAGTACGCGCACGCGTTGCTGTGCAAATCTTCAAATCACGCGTATGCGTCATCCACGTGCACGCGTTGCCATGGAAAGCTCCAAATCACGCGGACGCATCAGATACGCGTACGCGTCGCTCCTCGCTGGTTTTCTCCTTTGATTCTTGTGCTGCAAAAACTCCATCAAATCCAGCTGAATGCTACCTAAAATAAATAGAAATGCACAAGACTCAAAGTAGCATCCATAGTGGCGAAAAGATAATTAATTCTTGATTAAACTCAACAATTTAAGTGCAAATTCACTAGGAAAAGATAAGAAAGATGCTCACGCATCACAACACCAAACTTGAACTGTTGTTTGTCTTCAAGCAACCAACTAATATAGGCTTAGGATGTGAATTTGCATGAGAATGAGAGTTCGATTAAGCTCATGTCTCTTCTTATAGTGGGGTTTATAACTGCAATCCTGAATAGGTTTGGCATCTCACTCTCCTTTGAATTAGAAAGATGTCATTGTCATTTGGAATTAGAATCCGGATAATATTATGAATTCTCTGATCTTTATATTTCAATTTAATCCTTGAACACAGCAAAATTTACTTTAATTAATTTTTCTTTGGTTCTTTTCACCTTGAGCCTAGCCGTGACTTTAAATGTTTTGTCTCAAGGGTTACTTGACCCAGAAACACCACAAGCACTTAACTGGGGAACTCTCTTTGAGTTCTGATTTTTTTCTTTTAATTACTCTCAGACAGTAGTGCTCAAAGCCTTTGGCATACTCTATTAAACGCACTTGGTCTCGACTCTAAGTGTTCTATCTCAAGGATTACTTGACACAATCAAACCATAAGCATATGACTAGGGAAACAACTCTTTGAGCTTTTAATCATGTCTGACCTCCCTAGTCATTGATGCTCAGAGCCTTGGACCTTGCTTTTATAGTTTCTTTTTCTTTTGCTGTTTCTTTTACTTCAAGGATTAAATTTTTTTGTTTCAGAGAAGTCATAATAATTCTCTAAATTCCTGTTCCTTGTACATCAACATTCCTTGATTCAAATTCAAATATGCACTATTCATGTCATGCATTCAGAATCACAAAAAATACCACCATATTTAAGTAAATAAGACTACTCTTAAATATAACTCAATTTCTCATGCAATACATCACTTCTTTTTTCTTTTGAATTCAAGCTTTAGTGAGTAATACATGAGACAATTTTTTTTTGTTAAAAGTACTAAAGATCATGCAAGCAATCAAAGCAACAGAAAATAGAAGATAACACAATAAGAACGGAGGAGAAATAGAATGAAAGGAACTCAACCACCTCAGTTATGCTGGTGGTCATCTCATTCCTTCATGAAGAACATTCTTCTCCCTTTGGTGCTAGACAGAAAAGCCATAAGCAAAGCGTCAACACCAAACTTAAAGGTTTGCTTGTCCTCAAGCAAAGAAAAACTGCAGATAGAGAGAGACATAAAAGCAATTTATATAATGAAAGAAGAATAAAAATATAAAAAAACAAGAGAGAATTAGGATTTGGGAGGTGGATTATTTGAAATCAGGCGCTGAGGTGGTTCAATTGGGCGTCGCATGCGACGCGTCCGCGTGAGGCACTCATATGCGTGGATCGCGCGAAATTCAAGTGACGCGTACGCGTGGACGACCAGGATAGGAAAACGATGCGAAGGCGTCAAGGAAGCATCCACGTGGTGGGGTTTGTGCGTCCAACATAGTTCCAGCCCCACACCAGCATAACTCTCTAGCTAAACACCTTTAACGCCATTTTTACTCATCCACGCATGCGCGTGCTTGACGCGTACACGTGAAGTGCCAAAATCGCAAATGATGCGCACGCGTCATGGACGCGTACGCGTGAGCCAATTTGTGCGCCAAGCACACTTCCTGCTCCCCTCCCGTGCAACTTTCTGTTCACTTTTTATTTTTCACGCACATACATATGACGCGTACGCGTCAGCGATGTCGTGTGCTCTTTTTTTTTTAATATTCGATCTCTGTTCTAAGATAGCTGCACGATCAGAAAAATAGTAAAAACTCAATAAAAATCAAATAAGTAAGAAAACTACTACTACGAAAAATAACTAAGGATACAAAATTATTGGGTTGCCTCCTGACAAGCGCTCTTTTACTATCACTAGCTTGACGGTTAGCTCCTCTAAGGAGGAGGATCATAGGGGCTCAGCGCTTCACCCCTTACTTTGAACTTCTTTCCTGTGTCTCCATAACGTAGCTCAATATGATCCAGAGAGAGGATTCTGATTACTGTATAAACCCATGCTGGATTCCTGGTCAACACCACCTTCATTCCTGGGGAGAAACCTTCAGTGGGGATCTTTTTGTTTCTCCATTCTTTGGGTACTTTCATTTTTTTGGGAACCTCCTCCTTGGTAGATGATGCATTTCCAACACCAAACTTAGATTTGATGTCAGGAGGAATTTTATTGAATGTTGCCAAGGGAGGGTTGAGCTGCAGATTTTGCTGTGTATCATCAGGGGATTTTTGAAGGGTTGGATCAATAAGCTCAGTTTGCATGCACCTCTCCTCTTCACCTGCTGAATGTACATCTTTGAAAACATGGAAGACTAGTTGCTCATCATACACTCTAAGCACTAATTCGTCCACTTCTACATCAATCAGAGCTCTTCCAGTGGCTAGGAATGGTCTTCCTAGAATTATAGATGCATTCTCATCCTCTCCCATGTCAAGAATCACAAAGTCTACTGGGAGGAAGAACTTACCCACTTTGACCAAGATATTCTCCACTAATCCATATGCAGGCTTCATAGATTTGTCTTCCATCTGTAATGCTATCTTTGTGGGTTGTTCCTCTTGGATTTGCAGCTTCTTCATCACAGATAAGGGAATTAGATTTATGCTTGTCCCCAGATCACATAGGACTTTCTCAAAGGTTGTGCTCCCAATGGTGCATGGAATTTGAAAGCTCCATGGATCTGGCATCTTCCTTGGCAAGTTATTCTGAATTACAACACTACATTCTTTAGTCAGGACTACTGTCTCAGCTCCCTTTAAACGCTTCTTCTTTGACAACAGCTATGGTACACAAAATTATGATACACACTTTTCTCACAACTCTGCGCAGCTGACCAGCAAGTGCATTGGGTCGTCCAAGTAATACCTTACGTGAGTAATGGTCGATCCTATAGAGATTGTCGGCTTGAAGAAAGCTATGGTCCTCTTGTAAATCTCAGTCAGGCGAATTCAAATGGTTATGAGGTTTTGATAATTAAAAAAAATAAAACATAAAATAGGATAGAGATACTTATGCAATTCATTGGTGGAAATTTCATATAAGCTTATAGAGATGCTTTGTTCCCTCTGAGCCTCTACTTTCCTATTGTCCTTATCCAATCATGCGTACTCCCTTCCATGGCAAGCTGTATGTTGGTAGATCACCGTTGTCAATGGCTACCATCCGTCCTCTCAGTGAAAACATATCCGCTACAGTTTCCCACATGGCTAATCAGATGTTGGTTCTCGATCGTGTCAGAATAAGATCCATTGATCCTTTTGCACACTGTCACTATGCCCAACTGTCACGAGTTTGAAGCTCCTCACAGTCATCCCATCCCAGATCCTACTCGAAATACCACAGACAAGGTTTAGACTTTCCAGATCTTAAGAATGCTGCCAATTGATTCTAGCTTATACCACAAAGAATCTGATCTCACGGAATAGAAGGCTCTGTTGTCAGGAGAGGCAACCATGCGTCATGAACCAGGAGGCCAAGAGATACACACTCAAGCTCTCGCAGATAGAATGGGGGTGGTTGTCAGGCACGCGTTTATAAGGGAGGATGATGATGAGTGTCACGGATCATCACATCCATCAGGTTGAAGTACGAGTGGATATCTTAGAACAAGAATAAGCGTGAATTGAATAGAAAAATAATAGTACTTTGCATTAATTCATGAGAAATAGCAGAGTTCCACACCTTAATCTATGAGGTGTAGAAACTCCACTGTTGAAAATACATAAGTGATGAAGGTCCAGGCATGGCCAAATGGCCAGCCCCCAAAACGTGATCAAGAGATCAAAAGTGATCCAAATATATTCTCAAAAAATGATCTAAAGATATGAATACAATAGTAAAAAGTGCTATTTATACTAAACTAGTAAACTAGATTTACAGAAATGAGTAACTAAGTGTAGATAGTGTAGAAATCCACCTCCGGGCCCCACTTGGTTTGTGTTTGGGCTGAGCATTGAAGCTTTCATGTGCATAGGCTCTTCTTGGAGTTTAAACGCCAGTTTTGGTGCCAGTTTGGGCGTTTAACTCCAGCTTTGGTGCCAGTTCTAGCGTTTTACGCCAAAAAAGGGGTCTTTGGTGGGCGTTTGGATGCCAGTTTGGGCCATCAAATCTCGGGCAAAGTATGAACTATTATAAATTTTTGGAAAGGCCAAGATGTCTATGTTTCAACGCAATTGAGAGCGCGCCAATTGGGTATCTGTAGCTCCAGAAAATCCACTTCGAGTGTAGGGAGGTCAGAATCCAACAGCATCTTTAGTCCTTTCTCAGCCTCTGAATCAGATTTTTGCTCAGGTCCCTCAATTTTAGCCAGAAAATACCTGAAATCACAGAAAAACACACAAACTCATAGTAAAGTCCAGAAATGTGATTTTTTCATAAAAACTAATAAAAATATACTAAAAAGTAACTAAAACATATTAAAAACTATGTAAAAACAATGCCAAAAAGCGTATAAATTATTCGCTCATCACAACACCAGACTTAAATTGTTGCTTGTCCCCAAGCAACTAAAAACAAAATAGGATAAAAAGAAGAGAATATACAATAAATCCCAAAATATAAATGAAGCTTAGTTCTAATTAGATGAGCGGGACTTGTTGCTTTTTGCTTCTGAATAGTTTTGGCATCTGACTTTATCCTTTGAAATTCAGAATGATTGGCATCTATAGGAACTCAGAATTTGATTCTTCTAGTTCAGTATGTTGATTCTTGAACACAGCTACTTATGAGTCTTGGCTTTGACCCTAAGCATCTTGTTTTCCAGTATTACCACCAATACATAAATGCCACAGACACATAACTGGGTGAACCTTTTCAGATTGTGACTCAGCTTTGCTAGAGTCTCTAGTTAGAGGTGTCCAGAGTTCTTAAGCACACTCTTTTGCTTTGGATCACGACTTTAACCACTCAGTCCCAAGCTTTTCACTTTGACCTTCATGACACAAGCACATGGTTAGGGACAGCTTGATTTAGCCACTTAGGCCATGATTTTATTCTTTTGGGCCCTCCTATCCATTAATGCTCAAAGCCTTGGATCCTTTTTACCCTTGCCTTTTGGTTTTAAGAGCTATTGGCTTTTTCTGCTTGCTTTTTCTTTTTCTTTTTTTTCCTTTCTTTTTTGCATTTTTTTCGCAAGCTTTTTCTTTTTCACTGCTTTTTCTTGCTTCAAGAATCAATCTCATAATTTTTCATATTATCAATAACATTTCTCTTTGTTCATCATTCTTTTAAGAGCCAACAATTTTAACATTCATAAACTTCACTATAAAAAATATGCACTGTTCAAGCATTCATTCAGAAAACAAAAAGTATTGCCACCACATCAAAATAATTAAACTAATTTCAAGATAAAATTTGAAATTCATGTACTTCTTGTTCTTTTGTGATTAGGAACATTTTTCATTTAAGAAAGGTGAAGGATTCATGGAATTATTCATAGCTTTAAGACATAGACACTAGACACTAATGATCATGTAATGAAGCTAAAACATAGTCAAATATAAAGCATAAAAATCGAAAAACAGAAAAACAAATAACAAGGAAATTAAAGAACGGGTCTACCTTAGTGATGGCGGCTAGTTCTCCTTCTTGAAGATCCTATGGAGTGCTTAAGCTCTTCAATGTCTCTTTCTTGCCTTTGTTGCTCCTCCCTCATGGCTCTTTGGTCCTCTCTTATTTCATGGAGGATAATGGAGTGCTTTTGGTGCTCCATCCTTAATGCTTTTGGTGCTCCTATCCTTAGTTGCTCCCAATAGTTGTGTGGAGGAAAATGTATCCCTTGAGGCATCTCAGGAATTTCTTGATGAGGAAATTCCTCATGCTCTTGTTGAGGTCCATGTGTGGGCTCTCTTGTTTTCTCCATCTTCTTTCTAGTGATGGGCTTTAAGATGAATCTCTCCATCTCTCATGACTCGGAGTTGGAAGCAACTGCCTTCCCTTTTCCTCTTCCTAGAGGTTTCTCCGACCTTAGGTGCCATTAATGGTTATGAAAAAACAAAAAGTAACGCTTTTTCCCACACCAAACTTAAAAAGTTTGCTCGTCCTCGAGCAAAAGAAGAAAGAAAGGAAGAGAAGAAGAAGAGATAGAGGAGATGGAGGTGTGTAGGAATTCGGCCAAGGGGGTGAAGTGTTAGAGATGTGTGAAATGGAAGGTGGTAAGGAGGATTATTCATAAGGTAAGGGAGAAAGGGTAACCGTGTGGAGAATTGGTGGGTTTGGGAGGGAAATGGTTTGAATTTGAATGGTGAGGTATGTGGGTGTTGGGGAATAGTATTATGGAAAGGTGTGAAGAAGAAGGAGAGTGAGGTGGGGTAAGTGGGGATCCTGTGGGATCCACAGATCCGGAGGTGTCAAGGAATTCTCATCCCTGCACCTTCCTGACGTTTAAACGCCCACTGTGTGCCAAATCTGGCGTTAAACACCAGTTCTGCTACCTTTCCTAGCGTTAAATGCCAGGCTGGTATCCCTTTCTGACATTTAACGCCAGCCAGACACCAGACAGCCCTTTCTATCGTTTAATGCCAGTCTGGCTGCCAATTCTGGCATTTAACGCCCAAAATGCTGCTAGACTGGGCGTTAAACACCCATTCTGCTATCCTTACTGGCGTTTAAATGCCAGTAAGCCTGTCCTCCAGGGTGTGCTATTTTTTATGCTATTTTTTATTCTGCTTTAATTTTGCAGTTTTTTTTATGACTTCACATGATCATCAACCTATAGAAAATAGAAATTAACATAGATAAATAAAATTGGATTGCCTCCCAATAAAAGCTTCTTTAATGTCAATAGCTTGACAGGAAGCTCTTACAGAGCTTCACAGATACTCAGAGCATGATTGTGGCCTCCCAACACCAAACTTAGAGTTGAGTGTGGGGGCTTTGCTTGACTCTGTATTGAGATAAGCTTTTCATGCTTCCTCTCCATGGGTACAGAAGAAGATCATTGAGCCTTAAACACAAGGTAGTCCTCATTCAATTGAAGGACTAACTCTCCTCTGTCCACATCAATCACAGTCCTTGCTGTGGCTAGGAAGGGTCTTCCAAGGATGATGTATTCATTCTTATCCTTCCCAGTGTCTAGGATTATGAAGTCAGCAGGGATGTACAGGCCTTCAACCTTCACTAAGACATCCTCTGCAACTCCATAAGCCCGTTTTATTTATTTGTCTGCCATTTCTAGTGAGATTCTTTCAGCTTGTACCTCAAAGATCCCTAGTTTCTCCATTACAGAGAGTGGCATGAGGTTTATACCTGACCCAGGTCACACAGAGCCTTCTCAAAGGTCATGGTGCTTATGGTATAAGGTATTAAGAACTTTCCAGGATCCGGTTTCTTCTGAGGTAATTTTAGTTAAACTTAAGCATTCAGTTCATTGATGAGCAATGGAAGTTCATCCTCCCAAGTCTCATTACCAAATAACTTGGCATTCAGCTTCATGATTGCTCCTAGATATTGAGCAACTTGCTCTTCAACAATATCTTCATCCTCTTCAGAGGAAGAATACTCATCAGAGCTCATGAATGGCAACAGTAGATTCAGTGAAATCTTTAAGGTCTCTGTATGAGCCTCAGATTCTTTTGGTTCCTCATTAGGGAACTCCTTAGCGGTCAGTGGACGTCCATTGAGGTCTTCCTCACTGGAAATCACTGCCTCTTCCTCCTCTATAGGTTTGGCCATGTTGGTTATATTTATGGCCATGTTGGTTATATTTATGGCCTTGCACTCTCTCTTTGGATTTTCTTCGGTATTGCTTGGGAGAGTACTAGGAGGAGTTTCAGTAACTCTTTCACTCAGCTGACCCACTTGTGCCTCCAACTTTCTGATGGAGGACCTTGTTTCAGTCATGAAACTGAGAGTGGTCTTAGATAGATCAGAGACTATGGTTGCTAAGTCAGAGAGGCTCTGCTTAGAATTCTCTATCTATTGCTGAGAAGATGATAGAAAAGGCTTGCTATTGCCAAACCTATTTCTCCTACCATTATTATTATTATTGAAGCCTTGATTAGGCTTCTGCTGATCCTTCCATGAGAAATTAGGATGATTTCTCCATGAAACTTGCAATTCTCCTGCATTAGAGAAACTAATTGAGGTTTAAGCTCAAAGTTGTTTTCTCCAATTGCAGGAATTGAGATGCTTCTTCCATAGAAGTCGGAAGTTGGTGCAATAAAGTCACCAAGCATCTTCTTTGCATCTCCACCATTGTTGTTGGGTTTGACTGCCATATCTACTTCTTTTTTGAAATTTTCTGTAAGGTCCTCTCCGGAGTATTGTGCTTTAGCTTCTCTTAGCTTCCTCTTCAGAGTCCTTTCAGGTTTAAGATCAACTTCAACAAGACTGTCTTTATCCCTATTCCTGTTCATATGAAAAAGAAGAGAACATAAAAGAAGAGGAATCCTCTATGTCATAGTATAGAGATTTCTTTATGTGTCAAAGGAAAAAAAGAATAGAATGAAGAAGGAAGAAGAAGAAATTCGAACACACACAGAGAGGGTTCGAATTATTAGATGAGTAGAAGAGAAGTGTTAGTGAATAAATAAAATACATAGAAAGAGATGAGAGAGAGAGAGAGAGAGAGTATTCGAATATTAATTAAGAGAAAAGAAAAATATTTTTGTTTTTATTTTAATTATAAGTTAGAATTCAAAATTTATGAAAAGAAATAAAATAAAATTAGAATTTAAAACAATTAGTTAATTAAAAAGATTTTTGAAAAAGTGGTTAGTAATTTTCGAAAATTGGAAGTTGAGAAGTGGTTAGGTGGTTTTGAAAAATATAAGAAATAGTAATTAGTTGAAAAAGATTTGAAAATAATTTTGAAAAGATAAGAAGTTAGAGAAAAGATTTTGAAATCAAAATTTAAAAAGATATGATTGATGTAAAACCCGGTTAATTAATGGCTAATTAACCCATAAATGAGAATTTATTCTAGAAAGCCTAAAATGTGATTTTTATGGCTAAATGTGATAGAGGAGACCGAGACGAGAATTTCGGTACCAATTTTATAGAATTCGGACCAAGATTGGACCGAACGGGCCAAACCGGGCCAACCGGACCCAAAGTGGGCCCTTGGCCCAACATAACTTAACCAAAACCCTAGTTTTCAGCACTCTCTCTCCTCATTACACACACAAACACGCTGAATTAGAGGGAAGGGGGGAGAAGAACACTCTCTCAAACTTCTTCCTCTCACTTGATCTTCAAACCACCATAACTTTTGATCTAGAGCTCCGATTGCCGCTCCGTTTGCGGCCACGCGTTCACCGCGGAGAGCTCTACAAAACTCATACAATTAATCTTGAGGTAAGCCACGTGTTTCTGTTCGAAATTCCAGCCCTTATTTTCGAGTTTCATGGGTAAAATGTTGAGATTTTTGGTTCTTTGATGTTATAGGACCCAACTCTCTTGAAGGAGAAGGTTAATCTTGTCTCCTTGGACCTTGGGTGTGGTAAGATTCTCAACCCTAGTGTATTTTGTTGTTCTATGATGTTTGGGTATTGAGATGTTGTGTATGGGTATGATGATTGTGGCTTAGGTTGTATATGTGTGGATTTTGGAGCTTGATTGGTGATTTTGAAAAGCTTGAAATAGGGATTTGGTGGTGAAAAATCTGTTCTTGGAGGTGTTGAGGCCTTGAGAGCTTGTGGATAAGTGGTTTGGAAGTGCTCCGGTGGAGCTTGGGAAAGTCGGCTAAGGTATGGTTTCGGTTTCCCGTATCTAATATGTAATGTGGTAGGAAATACTTAGGCTAGAGGCCCTAAGATAGGCATTGAATTGTTGATGTTGTTGAATGATTGAGATATATGATGTGGTCATATATGTGATGATGATTATTGATGCCTTGGTGGTATGATGTATGAGAAATATGCATGTTGTGATATATGCTTGATGATTGGTTATGGTTGAATTGTGGGTTGAACCATGTTGTGGGTGAGTATGATGTTAATTGTGTACAATAATGATTTATTGGAATTGGTGTTGTTGAGAATTGGCATGAGGAATAGTATATGATGTGTCAATGTGTTTGAGTTTGAGCCACTTGGGTGAAGTGGGGTAAAATGATGAGATAGTGATTTTGGTAAATTGTGGTAATATGTCAATGTGTGAGTTGAGGAGGCTTGATGTTGAATTTGATACATTTTGATGGATTTCAAAGAAAAGGGATGAAATTGGCATGTTTTGATTGATTTTGAAAAGAGTTGAAAATGGTTTGTTTTGAAAATGGCATATTGTGGTTTTGTATGAAAATATGGTTTTTGGGCATACTTTGACGGGACATAACTTGGACTACGAATCTCTGTTTTGTACCAAATCTGTTTAAAAATGAAATTGGATCCGGGATGTCCATGACGTTCGAAGAACGAGTGAAAAACGATTTAAAATGAGGAAGTTATGTCCGTTGGAAGATTGGGGTTTAAATCTGTGAATTCTGCAGCTTTTAACTTAGAAAATTTTTAGCAGAATGACCCCTTGCGCGTGGGCGCACCTGGCGCGTACGCGCCGATCTTCCGAAAAAGTGCCATCCACGCGTACGCGTGATGTGCGCGGGCGCGCCGATTGTGCTACACCCAATGCCCAGCCATTTTCCAGAGAGTTATGCCAGGACTGTGCCAGTGTTGTGCCTGGGGCACGAGAACACCCACGCGTACGCAAGGTTGACGCGTGCGCGTCGATTGGCAAATTTTGGAATCCACGCGTTAGCGTGCATGACGCTTGCGCGTCGATGAGTTTTTGAGGCCATCCACGCGTGCGCGTGGAGTGCGCGTACGCGTGGCCCTGTTTTCATCCCAAAGTTGATTTTTGAGTTTTAAAAGCCAAATCTCATACTTCTAAGCCTCCGATCTCACCATTTATGTCTTAAATCATTATGACATGCCTAGCTATTAAAAAGGGGCTAGTGAATAAGGTAACTTGCGAGTGAAGCAAGGGAAAAATGAATGATCAATGAGGATCAAGATGATTATGTGAGATGCGGAGGATGGTGGTGGAAGTGCTTGTTATGCCATGGGCCGAAAGGCTGTAATTGTTAATGAAGTGGCTGGTTATGGATTTAACCGTGAGCCGGAATAGCTGTGTATGCTATGAATATTGGCTGGTTATGAATTTAACCGTGAGCCGGAATAGCTGTGTATGCTATGAATATTGGCTGGTTCTGGACTGAACCGTGAGCCGGATGGCTGATATGGATGTTGATCCATGGATGAGGATTCATGCATGTTTATGCTGAATTATTGATAATTGTGATTTGCACTTCCACTATCTGAGATACGAGTTTCCCTGGGTAGTAGCAGTGGCTAGCCACCACGTGCTCCAGGTTGAGACTTGATACTCTGGTGACCCTATGTCGTAAGTGTGGCCGGGCACTGTGAAAGACCCGGATGAGCTCGCCCCCGAAATATTCACCAGTGAGGGTGATGGATATGGATCATGTTTATGATCAAGTTTATAACGAGTATAACTCGAGTTGGGGATGCGCGACAGAGGGACAGTCCAATGGTTAGCGACCAGGACTTGTCGGGTTGGCTCTATAACCGACAAGATGATATCATCGGCCACTAGGGACAGGCATTCATCATATGCATACTATGTGAATTGTTTGAGATTGCCTATTTGACTGCATATTACTTGCTAATTGTCTAAATGTCTTAACTGCTCCTATTTGTATATTCTTTGTCTGATATAACTGTGTTTGCTATAATATACTCCTGCTGGTGGTTGGGAGGTTTGAAGGAATTGGAAAGGGAAGTATTAGTTAGACTGAAGAATCTTTGGTCAGATGCCCTATATGGTTTAGCTTGTTTATAAGCTTTGATATTATCTGGAGGGAGTTCTAGGATTGCCTTCGGCTTTCCTCTATTTATTATGTATTATATATGTGGAAGTTGTTACCATGCTGGGGACCTCTGGTTCTCACCCATGCGGATTTTGTGGTTTTCAGATGCAGGACGTGAGGTTTCCCGCTGAGGCATGCTGGAGACTTCTAGATTTGTGAATATCCTTGTTCTCGGGACTAAGTTTTTGTTTATATATTTTGCTTAGCTACTTTCATCTCCATTAAATAATACAAACTGTGATGACTCCTCTTATGGGAGATTTTGGAGAATAGGTTATATGTATTTGTGTCCCTTTGGGTTTCCTTTGGGGTTTTCCTTATTTTATCATATGTATATATTGCTATGCTCGGACCGGTTATCTTCGCAGCCGGATTTTGAGTTTTGATATTCCTGTGTTTGACACTCCTTTGTATATATATAATCTCGCGTTGGTTATCCTTGTTCGTTACGTTATCGATCGGAGTGTTGCGCTTTTGAGTTGCGAGGTTTTTGTTTATCCCTTTTTCTACAAAGGCTCCTAGTTATAATCAATCATTCATACTACTATACGTACTAAATTTTTATTTTAGAGGTCGTAATACCTTGCCATCTCTGTCTTATGACTTAAGCATAAGACTCTGTATGGTAGGGTGTTACAATTGAAAAGATATGATTGAAAAAGATTTGATTTTTAAAATTGATGACTTGACTAACAAGAACCTAAAAGATATGATTTTAGAATTCAAAGATTGAACCTTTCTTAACAAGAAAGTAACAAACTTGAAATTTTTGATTCAAAACATTAATTGTTAGTAAAGTTTTTGAAAATATGAGATGAAAATAAGAAAAAGATTTTGAAAATCAATTTTAAAATTTTCGAAAATATTAAGAAGAAAAATGAAAAAGATTTGATTTTTGAAAAAGGTTTGAAAAGATAGAATTTTTAAATTGAAATTTGACTTGACTAACAAGAAACAACTAAATTTTAAAAATCTTTGACTAAGTCAATCTAAAATTTTGAAATTTATGAGAAATAAGGGAAAGATATTTTTTATTTTTAAATTTTTAATGAGGAGAGAGAAAAACACAAAGATGACTCAAAACATAAAAATTTAATATCAAAACAAAAAAATGCATGCAAGAACACTTTGAATGTCAAGATGAACACCAAGAATACTTTGAAGATCATGATGAACATCAAGAACTTATTTTTGAAAAATTTTTAAGAAAAGAAACACATGCACGACACCAAACTTAGAAATTTTTTAACTTTCGGCTCTAAAAATTCAAAAATGCATATGAAAAACAAGAAAATACACAAAACAAGAAAATCACAAGATCAAACAAAGACAATCATCAAGAACAACTTGAAGATCAAGAAGAACATATGCATGAGTTTTCGAAAAATGCTAGAAAAATAAAAACATGCAATTGACACCAAACTTAAAATTTGACTCTAGACTCAAACAAGAAACACACAAATTTTTTTGGTTTTTATGATTTTATTAAATTTTATTTTCGAAAACTATTTTTGAAAAAGAAAATAAAGAAATTCAAAATTTTTAATACGAATTCCAGGAATAATGCAATGTTAGTCTAAAGCTTCAGTCTAAAAATATTAGACATGGCTAGCCAAGCTTCAGCAGGATATTACATACAACAGCCAAATTGATAGGAATCAACTAGCTCCTGTGATGATAAAAGCATCATTTGAAACTCTAGAATCCATTCTTAAAAATTCTGAAGAACAAAATAAAAAAAAAAAGAAAATTACCTAATCTGAGCAACAAGATGAACCGTCAGTTGTCCAAACTCGAACAATCCCCAGCAACGGCGCCAAAAACTTGGTACACGAAATTGTGATACACACTTTTCTCACAACTCCGCGCAGCTGACAAGCAAGTGCACTAGGTCGTCCAAGTAATACCTTACGTGAGTAAGGGTCGATCTCACGGAGATTGTTGGCTTGAAGCAAGCTATGTTTATCTTGTAAATCTCAGTTAGGCGGACTCAAATGGTTATGAGGTTTTGATGATTAAAAAAAGAAATAAAACATAAAATAGGATAGAGATACTTATGCAATTCATTTGTGGGAATTTCAGATAAGCGTATGGAGATGCTTTGTTCCCTCTGAGCCTCTGATTTCCTATTGTCCTTATCCAATCATGCGTACTCCCTTCCATGGCAAGCTGTATGTTGGTGGATCACCGTTGTCAATGGCTACCATCCGTCCTCTCAGTAAAAACATATCCACTACGGTTTCCCGCAAGGCTAATCAGCTGTCGGTTCTCGATCGTGTCAGAATAAGATCCATCAATCCTTTTGCACACTGTCACTGCGCCCAACAGTCACGAGTTTGAAGCTCGTCACAGTCATACCATCCCAGATCCTACTCGGAATATCACAGACAAGGTTTAGACTTTCCGGATCTCAAGAATGTTGCCAATTGATTCTAGCTTATACCACGAAGACTCTGATCTCACGGAATGGAAGGATCTGTTGTCAGGAGAGGCAACCATGCGTCGTGAACCAGGAGGCCAAGATATACACACTCAAGCTCTCGCAGATAGAACGAGGGTGGTTGTCAGGCACGCGTTCATAAGGGAGGATGATGATGAGTGTCACGGATCATCACATCCATCAGGTTGAAGTACGAGTGGATATCTTAAAACAAGAATAAGCGTGAATTGAATAGAAAAACAATAGTACTTTGCATTAATTCATGAGAAATAGCAGAGTTCCACACCTTAATCTATAAGGTGTAAAAACTCCACCGTTGAAAATACATAAGTGATGGAGGTCCAGGCATGGCCGAATGCCCAGCCCCCCAAAACGTGATCAAGAGATCAAAAGTGATCCAAAGATAGTCTCAAAAAATTATCTAAAGATATGAATACAATAGTAAAAAGTGCTATTTATACCAAACTAGTAAACTAGGTTTACAAAAAATGAATAACTAAGTGTAGATAGTGCAGAAATCCACTTCCGGGACCCACTTGGTGTGTGTTTGGACTGAGCATTGAAGTTTTCACGTGTATAGGCTCTTCTTGGAGTTTAAATACCAGTTTTGGTGCCAGTTTGGGCGTTTAACTCCAGCTTTGGTGCCAGTTGTAGCATTTTACGCCAGAAAAGTGTCTCTGGTGGGCCTTTGGACGCCAAATTGGGCCATCAAATCTCAGGCAAATTATGAACTATTATACATTTCTAAAAAGCCCAAGATGTCTACTTTTCAACGCAATTAAATGTGCTCCAATTGGGCTTCTATAGCTCCAGAAAATCCACTTCGAGTGCAGAGAGATCAGAATCCAACAGCATTGGTGCACGAAATTGTGATCAATACTTTTACACAAAACAATCCCCGGTAAAGAATCCCAAAAACTTGGTGCTCAATACCATGGCATAAACACAACTTCGCACAACTAACCAGCAAGTGCACTGGGTCGTCCAAGTAATAAACCTTACGCGAGTAAGGGTCGATCCCACGGAGATTGGTGGTATGAAGCAAGCTATGGTCACCTTGTAAATCTCAGTCAGGCAGACTCAAATGGGTATAGTGATAAACGAATAAAGCATAAAGATAAAGATAGAGATACTTATGTATATCATTGGTGAGAGCTTCAGATAAGCGAATGAAGATGCCTTCCCT